>NW_006160172.1:208647-221353 GCF_000334495.1 Tupaia belangeri chinensis
CAAGCCCTATAGCAAATATAAATAAATAAATGAAACTAAAAAAAAAAAAAAGAAACAACAACAACAACAAAAAAAAACCAATAAGGGAACCAGCAGTTAACATGATGGCTATGCTGCTGGACTCCCACGTAGTCGACCGCGGTTTGCATCCCGGACCTGGTGGCTTAAAATTCACACCGGGCGTGTGTGCGTGCATGCTCAAGATCCTGAGAGGCGAATGGAGGAGAAGGGACTGTGGCGTGACCATCCCCTCTGGGGGGTGATTTCTCGCTTTCTATCTCTCTGTCTCTCTCTGTCTGTCTGGCGAGCGCACGCACCCTATAGCAAAAAATCTCTCCAAAAAAAAAACAATAACAAGAAAACAGGTGCACCACATGCTTGTAAATGAATGTTTAATTTATACCATAAACAGGCAGATGTTGCCTTTCCAAATTTTTTCCTTTTATCTTTGTGTAAATCATTTAGTGAATACTCTACCCAGGTCCCTCTGTTATCAGATAGAGGGTTTTACATTACTCAGTCAACAGTGGACTGGATTAATGGATATTACTATAGAGTGGAAAAGAGCTAATGTTATTATTTTCCCACCATGCTTATTTCTGTAAATGTAACCCAAGGTGCTTCTTTAGTTACATTCAATGTCATTGCTATTTTCTATATGCAGTTACTTGACCTACATGGGCCTCAACTCTTTCATAAAAAATTCAACACTTTTGTATCTGCCAATAGAGATGCTATTCAACTTGTATTAGTTAATGCATATAAAGTACTCATAACAGTAAATGATAGGAAAGAGACATATACACACAAAGACATATGAAAGAATAGCTATTATTATACAGAAATTTTAATTCCTTGGTATGTCTCGTAAGGCACTATGTCTTAGGACATATAATTTAGTCCTAGGTTCAGATTCAGCCTGAGTATAAATATTTTTCTGTCCTTAGTTTTGTTTTTGTTTTTTTCATCTATCAAAAAAAATTTCATAGTATCTACCTGGTGGGGTTCATGAGTGCCTTTAATCAATGTGTGTGATGTGCTTAGAACACTATTACACACTTAGTAAGAAGATTGTAAATGTCAACTCTAATTCTAAATGTTTGAGGGGATGGATCAGATACATGGGTCATGGCCTGAAATTCATTTGATTAAATGTTTAATTTTAAGTGTCAAAATATTCAAAAATAAATAATAAATAATGTTACTGTTTTAATTTCAATTAATTATAGACATATTTTTCAGAAATGGGGTATATCGACAACAAATAGAGTATTCTGGTTCAAAATAGGCTTTCCTCTGCAAATTTACAAAAAAAAAAATTCCCATCTTATATAGATAGATTAGTGGTCAGTTTCTCACTTGAGGCATCATGAATAAAGGTCAACACTAGACTTGTCTGATGGCAAAAGGGGTCAATATTCAAACCAAAATTTTGTAATTGGAAGATATGGTTAAAGCAAAAGAAGTTACAAATCAATTTAAACTTAAATTTACCAAACTGTGTAATTCTTTTAAGTGTCAAACCTTGTCTGTCATAAAACAACTTTATTCAAGGGTCAGAAACATATTGTAGAAGGAGTAAGGCATGGATTTTGAAATAAAGAAGGAGGGAGTGAAGGAAAGGGTCCATAGTCTCTGGAAATTTGTGGCATTATAATCAATCAAAACAGTTCTAGCAAATACTGTGTGAAACAGAAACACAAAAGACTAGGGCAATCTGAAAAACTTCCTTGAAGGAAAAGTCATTAGTCCACCCAATCCCTACCACGTTACCATTAGGACTCCCAAGGAAAGCTGATAGAACTTTACCCCATGCGCTGTTTGGCAAATCCTGCTGGGAGAGCAGTGGGCCAGAAACAACTCCCCAGACAATTTTAGAGAGGAGTTGTTTCCATGCCTCATACCCCAGAAGTGTGGACCAATTGAGTCAACACCCTTTTCAGGGCCAATTTCACATCCTTGTTTCTCAAAGTGTAAATCAGAGAGTTGAGGGAAGGGGTGACAATATTATTTAACAGCTGAATGAAATAATCCAGCCAGGAGCTGGAAGCAGGCCAGAGATAGAGGAGCATCACTGGCCCATAGAACAAGATGATGGAAATCAAGTGGGCACTGCAAGTAGAAAAGGCTCGGCGCCTGCCTTCCAAAGAACTGATCTTCAATATGAAAAGGAGACTCTGACTGTAGGAAGCAAGGATAGAAAAAAGCACATAAGAGTCACAACATCCACATTAGTGAAGCTCACCATCTGTGCCAGAGAGGTGTCTGTGGAGGCCAGGGGCAACACCATCAGAATATCACAGAAAAAAATTGTCCACCTCATTGGGGCCACAGTAGGGGAGCCTGAAGATGAGAATTTTGAGGACAATTCTGCCCCTGCCCCCCCAGCCAGGGGCCCACTGTCAAGCCAGTGCACAGTCTGCAGCTCATGATGACCGAGTATCTTCAAAGGATGACAGATGGCCACAAAGTGGTCGTAGGCCATCACGGTGTACAGGAAACACTCAGCGCCACCCAGGAAGTGGTAAAAGAAGAGCTGGCAGGCACAGCCCTGGTAAGAAATGGTGCGGTTTTGCCCCATCAGGTAGAGCATCATTTTGAGAGAAGTCACTAATGGGAAAAAGATGTCAAACACTGAGAGGTTCCCTGGGAAGAAATACATGGGGGTGTGGAGGTTGGGGAAGCCAGAATGGTGAGGAAGATAAGCAAGTTCCCCAGCAAAGTGAAGAGATAGAAGGCCAGAAACAGGATGAAGAGCATGTCCCCCACTCCTCGGGTATTAGGAATTCCCAGCAAGGTGAACTCGGTCACAGAGGAGGTATAGTTCCTCATGCTTGTGCATCAGCCAGTTCTGGAGGGGCAAAGAGATAGTCACAATGGAGACCACAAGTAACAGGGATTTCTCTTAAGGCAGCAGCTGCAAGAGAAAGTCAAAAGAAGAGGAGACAAGTTACAAATCTGACCCTTGAGCTAAAGTGCATGTCACATTTGACTCCATTTCTTCTTATGTTAAGTGAGGGAATAGAATAGCTAATCTTTTTTTTCCTACTTCTAAAATTTTGTGCTAGTGTCCATGCATTCACTGGAGAGAGAGAGAGAAAGAGAGGGGGGGGAAGAGAAAGTACCCCCTCAGGGCAATGGCCATTCTACAATCCCTTCTCCTTCACTCTCCTCTTGGTATTTTGGGCATGGTGCCCAGTGTGTGTTTTGAGCTGCTAGGTCCAGGCCTTGAACCATACAATCAGCCATATGGGATCTTGCTGCCTTAATCACTCTACCACTGGATGTCCCAGAGCAATTTATCTTTATAGTAAGTAAAACTTTTCTGGTAGTCAAGTCTCATTATCAGTTTTATGTAGTGCCTCCCAATCTGGTTTATCATCGAACAAACTGGCATATTTCAGAACCATCTTTTTTATATAGATATATCACCAGGTGATAACCACATTTTTATATCAGCCAAGTCATAATTTGTTTATAAATTAAAGTTCATGAAGAAAATGAAATCAAAGTATGAGTTTATTTCAGTGCACAATGATTTTGACATCCATGCATAGTTTTTTCATTATACACATGTTCCATGACAATTTTGAAGACCTCTTATATAGTCAAATAAAAATTTGAACTTAAATAGAAGTGATATATACTTACCTATTAATTTTTACTTTGTGTTGTTTCCCTTCTTCAGCATTTATAGTCAAAAGGAAGGCATACAACTCATTTGTATAACCACTTACATACAGGAATCGACTCATGTGGAAATTGAATTGACTCCAGAAGACAGCATGGCATAGGTAACAGAAATAAATACTGTGTCCCACTGGAAATGATCTCCCCTCAGTTAGATTTTTTTTCCCCTATACTAAATACAAATTCAATAGCATAAATATTAGTTAGCTTTGTTAATTTAATATTAGTCCTAGACAAACCTAAAAGACAATCATCATGATATTTTCTGAAGCCTACGTTTCTTCTTTTGCTTTTTCATACCCCATTTAATGTTATAACTCAAATATTGCCACCAGATCTAACTAATTTCCCTGTGCTGTGATCAATATTTTTTCACAGAAAATCTGATAAAAATCCTTCTCATTCCTTCAACACAGTCAGTATTCAATGTCACATCTCTGCTCAAATCAATGCCCAAGAAAGGATCTGATGTTGATATAAGGGGAAAAATATCTAACAGATAGCACATAATCATAAAGAGAATTACTTAGATAAGTACAGAATTTCCATCACAGAAGATTTTCAAGGCAAACAGAAGAATGAATTGTTCCCCGGCAAAGCAGGGTAAACTAGATATTTTCTAACAACTCTAACTGCTAAAAATTTATATTTTTTTCCTTTTTATAAATTTTCTGAGTTTCAGGGCCAACAGGTGGAGTGATATTTAAGGCACTGGACTCCTACATGGCCGACTGCAGTTTGAGTCCCAGACCGGATGGTTTACTTTCTCAACTTTCTCTCTCTTTTTCTGGTGAGTGCATGTGCCCTGTAGGAAATTTAAAAATAATAATAATGATAAAAAATTAAATGAATAATTCTTAAAACAGTTTTTCTGAGTTTCACTATTACCAAACTCATTGATATTGGCTATTATCTATTAGCCTTTCTTTCTTTTTCTTTTTTTTTTTTTTGGAGAGTTTTTTGCCATAGGGCATGTGTGCTCATCAGACAGACAGAGAGAGACCAAGAGACAGAAAGTGAGAAATCACTCCCCAGGGGGAATGGCCACGCCACAATCCCTTCTCCTCCATTCTCCTCTCGGGATCTTGGGCACGCACACACATGCACCCAGCGTGAGTTTTAAGCCACTGGGTCCAGGACACAAACCACAGTTGACTACATGGGAGTCCAACGACATAGCCATTACGCTAACTGCTGGTCCCTCTCTTAGTCTTTAATGGAAGAATGAACACATATGCCTTTTCAAGAAACTACTGATAAAAGAGTAGGTGTTAAAAATAAAGATAAGTTTTAATTCTTATACTACCTGGAAAATAGATTCCTGTAGAGACTCTGTCACTCTCAGTAATTCCCAGCTTCCCTACAAGCCATTCTTTCACCACCCAGACTCACTTGCCCTCAATTTCTCCCCTTTCCATCTTTCTCAGAGTTGCTCATTAGTGATTCTCTGACTCAGTGGCATCTAAGAATGTTAGGTTCTGTGATTCTTTCTCCGTTGGCTCTTTAAGCAAGCAAAATGACCATGGCACATAGAATGTCTAAGCATGTCAGAGGGAGAGAAAAAGACCAGTACAAGCAGAACTAGAGTAGGATAGAAGCCAGCAAAGATTAGATACATACCAGCTGATGAAAAATGCATTTAACAGGAGTAATGAAATTTTCTTCTAAAGTTCCTAGGCAGGAAGAATGTGTTTCTAAGGCCAAAACTCTACTTTGCTTAAAGGGCCATGGCACAGAGTCAAGAATTTGCACATTGTCCTCCTGAATCCACTGTACACAGATTTGATACTTAGCCTTGTTATTAGTGTGGTCCTGAAATACCAAATTTATAGTATCTTCAAACTGGTTTATTTTGAGACAATATCCCCAATGGCTGTGTTCCCAGGCTCAGGAAGTGTGAATGAGCAAAGTGAGTCATTAGTGGCTTCTCTTCTTTCCTTATGACTGTTCCCTGTTATGGGCTCCTGATACATGACCGACTCACTAGGAAAGAATCACAACTTTATAAGCTACTTGGTAAATTGTTCAAAAAATATTTTTTTAAAAATTGTCATATTTTCTCTATCTTAACATTACCAATGTTAACAATTTAACCTGTTCTTTCTAATCATTCCACCACATGGTTATGGTATGTTTTCTTTAGAATTTGGGGTATGCATGAGCATGTGCTTGGCATGACCACACTATACATTTAGTTTTGCCTCTTCTGCTTAATTTAATTTAAAAATATTTTCTATATTATTCAATTCATAAAACTTTTTAATTGTCAGAAGGTATGTGAAAAAAACAGAGAGAGGGAGGGAAAAAGCATGTGGTCCTGCCCAGTCCTTTTTCCTCCATTCTCCATATTGTCGGGATATGGGGCACATATGCATATGCACCCAGTGGTATTTCAAACTGCTGAGCCAAGACTCAAACCATCATCAGCTCTGTGTGATCTGGCTCCCCAAACCACTGGGCTGTGGGCTAGCCTGCAACTACCATTTTTAATGATAATGTTCATCCCACATAGTAAACATGGTTCTGTTATTCAACTATCTTCATTTTTCTGGATATTTAATTTTCTGAACAGTTTTTCATATATTTCCCAAAATAAATTTACATATGTAGAAATACCACAAAGATAATATTATGTTTTTAAAGATTATCGCTACATTATTTATTTCATTAGCAGCGATGTTTGCAAGGGCGGTTTACCATTATTACACATTAACAGATTTAAAAGTTTTAGAGGCTTTTTGGGGGATTCAGTACACAGCAGTTAAGGTGCTAGATTCCAGAAGGATCCAGTCCAAGAAAATCACATGGGACACATATGAATGCATGTCCAAAATCGCAAGAGAAGAATGGAAGAAAAGGGATTGCGGTGTGGCCATCTCCCCAGAGGTATTTTCTCACTTTCCCTTTCTCTCCAGTGAGTGCATGTGCCTTATAGAAAAACCTAAAAAAACTGTTAGTGTTTTAGTTTCTATTAATTACGGATACATTAGATTTTCCAAGAAGGGGAGTATATCTACAATGACTCAGATAGAAACTAATATTGATAAGAGAAAATTGATAATTCTGATTCTTTAATATTCAAGAATCACATTAAAAGAGTAAAAAGGAAAAACAACAAGAAATGTTAAAAGAATCATGATTTATAGCATTTATTAATATCAAAAATCATATTCAAAATACATTAAGAACACTCATAATTTATATAAAAACAAGCAAGCTAATATAAACATAGGAAACTATCTTTGCCAGGCTTCACAAAAGAAATACTAATAATCAACTAAAAAAATTAGAAGACTTAGATAAAGGCAGGCCCAGCCATGGTGGGTAGGGTGACACTGGAGCCCTGTGATAGGCCCAGGTTGGGATCCTAGGCTGACCTGAAGGCTCTGACCTGCCTGTATGTGCCTGTGTTGCTGACCATCTGGGAGGGTGCAGTGAGAAGGATCCTGGCATGACCCTGTGAAGGGTATCTGTTTATCTTAAATAAACACATAAGTGGAATTAGGGAAATGTGAATTGGAATTATAATAAAATTTGTTTTAAGTAAATGTCAAAATTTATCAATTACTAACATTTTCACACATTGTTGAAGGAAGTATAAATTCATAAAATGACTTTAGATAATGGTTTATCTAAATACCTTCTGGTTGGAAGGCATTTTCATTATAATACAAAACTTTCTCAGTAGAAAGCCCTATTCATGTGTATCAGAGTTACTGTGGTTTGAATGGCCCCCAGACATGCATGTGGTGGGACTTGATGGTACTGGATGTGTATTAAGTAAAAACTTAGTATCTCCACCATGCCCCTTGGTGGGGCCTTTGTGTGTAGTAAGGTCAGTAGGGCAGGACCAGGAGACTACAACAGACAGAACTTGTGAACACAGGCTCTATTTAAGATCCTACCCTCCACGGTGTTGTAGCCTTACTAGAAGCTGATTCCTGGACCTTGGGATTCCAAACTGTGAGCTGAATAAATCTCTATTTCTTTATAAATCTCCAAGTCACAGGTATTTCTGATAGCAACACAATAGTGGACTGAGACAAGAGTATTCATGACAAGATTTTTGTTATACACAAAGTTTGAACACCCAAAAGTCTACAAAGTATATCGTTTATAATGTAATAATGCACATCAATAAAAAGAATAAATTTAAAGCTACCTATATATCATACATATTTGTGTCATATGTATTATACATATGTTTACATATAATACATGTTTACATATGATGCATATGTTTACATGTGATACACATGTTTATATGTGTACTTGTCTTCAAGATATAATTTTTAAGTAATTAGTTATTTAACTTTATTTATTATTATGTTTTAATTTGGTATAGGGCACATGTGCTCACCAGAGAGAAACAGAGAGAGAGGGAAAATGAAAAACCAAGCCACCAGGTCTGGGACTTGAACCATGATTGGTCATGTGGGAGTCCAATGCCTTAACTATTATGCCACCTGCATGTCTGCAAAATATAATTTTAAGTAATAGAAACTATACATTAAATATTGCTGCATGATCCTACCTACATATACTTTTTTTTTTGGAGAGGTTTTTGCGATAGGACACGTGCACTCGCCAGACAGACAGAGACAAAGAGACACCCCCCCCCAGGGGGGATGGCCATGCCACAATCCCTTCTCCTCCATTCTCCTCTCGGCATCTTGGGCATGCACGCACACGCGCTCAGCGTGAGTTTTAAGCCACCAGGTCCAGGATGCAAACCGTGGTTGACTACATGGGAGTCCAGCGACATAGCCATTACACTAACGGCTGGTCCCTACACTTTTTGTTTTAGGTTTGTTCCATAAGCTGCATGTACTCACCATGAGAGACAGAGAGAGGAAAAGTGAGAAATTGCCCCCCCCCCCAGGGAGGATGGCCATGCCACAGTCCCTTCTCCTTCATTCTCCTCTGGGAATTTCGAGTATGTACACACATGTGCCCAGCATGGTTTCCAAGTTGCTGGGCCTGAGGCTTGAACCATGTTTGGCCATGTGGAAGTCCAGTATATTAACCACCATGCCACCTGTTAGCTCCGACCTACATACACTTTAAAAAGGCAACTTTATTGCTTATTGATACCTTCTGAATTAATAAAAAATCAGAATTACCATAAAGTCATGATAGTGTAGTGGGAGAAAATTAGAATCAGAAAGTAACTTGGGGCTCAAAAGTCACTGGAGAGTTTAATCTGTGTGAGGTGGTGTGGTGTTTGCTTCAAATCTGAACTGTACATTCATGTTTGTGTACTTTTATCTACGTTCTTTTTATTTTATATCACAAACCAAATGACTAAAACAAAAATAGTTGAATTAAAACTTTATTCTGGCTCATAATATATCTTTTCTCCATAAATAAACAGAAAACTGAACAAAGAATATTTAAACAGGCATTTCAGACACTGGATGATAGGCAGCACAAAACCATAATCCTTGAGAAAAGGAAAACAAAAGATGGACAAATTGCAAGGAGGCGCATCCTGAACCTCGAGGCATGGATAGGGTCTGGGCTGAGCACCGCACTGTGGCTGACGTGAGGGAACAAAGTTGGGGTGCACGTTAATTTTCTCTCTGAGAGAATGGAATAGGTAGAAAGCTTTTCAACTCCTTCAATAATACTAGGTTTCCCTCAACCTCAAATTAGATAAAGATGCTTAGAAAAGAGCTCCTAATTCATATCCTTTATAAATAAAGATATAAAGGTAATTCTTAAGAAAAATGTACACAATTGAATTTAATACTTGTGAAAAGTTACTTCCATCATGATCAAGTGAAGTTGATTCCAGAAATGGAAGTATGGTTTAACCTTCAGAACTCAAGCACTGTAATACACAGTGTTAACAAACTAAAAAAAGAAAAGTGTATGAAAGATTCAGAAAATGCATTTTAAAACTTGCAAAATGTGATAAAAATTCTCAGTTGACTAGGAATAGAACAAATTATTCTCAGGCTTACCCACACTAGCACGTCTTGATAGGCTGAGGCCACTAGGAAGCCCAGGTTTGGGGCCCACCCTAGAAAACCAGGCATGGCGGTGAATACCCACAGTCCAAGCTGCTCAGTAGGCTGAGGCAGGAGGATGGCAATACAGTACTACTGTGTTTTAAAAAAAATCATTATGGCTGAGTAGTATTCCATAGAGTATATATACCACACTTTTCCAATCCATTCATCGGTTTGTGGACATTTAGGTTGGTTCCATGTCTTGGCAATTGTGAATAATGCTGCAATAAACATTGATGTGCAAGCACTTTTCTGACTGAGCATTCTCCTGTCTTTTGGGTAAATACCCAGAAGTGGGATTGCTGGATCAAATGGTAGTTCTATTTGTAGATCCCTGAGGAACCTCCATATTGTTCTCCACAGTGGTTGAACTAGTTTACATTCCCACCAACAGTGTAGGAGGGTTCCCTTTCCACCACATCCCCACCAACACTTACCACTTTTTATATTCTTAATGTTTGCCATTCTGACAGGGGTTAGGTGGTATCTCATTGTGGTTTTTATCTGCATCTCCCTTATGATGAGGGATGACGAGCATTTCCTCATATGCTTTTTGGCTGTTCGTATGTCTTCCTTAGAGAGACTTTTGTTCAGCTCACTTTCCCATCTTTTAATCGGGTTAATCATTTTTTTTCGCATAAGGCACTTGAGTTCCCTATGTATTCTCGTTATCAGTCCCTTGTCTGAGGCATATTTAACAAAAATATTTTCCCATTCTGAGGGTTGTCGGTTCACACTTGTTACTGTGTCCTTTGCTGTGCAGAAACTTCTTAGTCTAATATAGTCCCACTTGTCTATTTTAGGGATTATTGCCTGTGCTTTGGGAGTCTTATTTAAGAAGTCTTTGCCTACTCCAAATAGCGATTGACTGTTTTAAAAAATAATTATAATAATAATAATAATGATTGGGGAAAACATAGAAAAGATATTGAATGTTGAAGCAGGGAGATTAATGTCCTTGTACTGACTGACTTGCATGGCATTCCCTTTTGAAAAAGCAATGTAATACACTGTACAGTTATATGTAATCCAATGTAATATAAAGAAGATTATGATGATAATAAAAAATTTTAAAAAATCATTATGAATTTTAATAGCAAAACATACTGGCTATTTTTCTACTAAGTTTAGGAGCCAAGAATGTCTATTTTTGGCTCCTTCCATTTAACATGGAACTACAGTTTCTAGACAGAGCAGTTAGATAAGAAAAAAAAATTAAATGAATCAAGATTTTAAAGAAGTAAATTCTATATTTACAGACAATATAATCACCTATGCAGAAAATTTGACAGAATATCTAAAAAATCTATAAGAATTAGTAACTGAATTTAGCTGAGCTGTAGGATGTAAGTCTCATACAAAATTCTGTGTTTTTTCTTTCACATATTAGCAATGAACAAATGGAAATTTAAAATTTAAAACTACTATTTAAAATAGCCTAAAAATAGAAATACTTAGTGATGAATCTGACAATCTGTGCATGACTTGAACACATGAAATCATACAACATTGTTGAGAGAAACAAATAAGGCATATGGTATCCATGGATCAGACAGAATATTGTGAAGATGTCATTTCTCTCCAAAGTGATCTGTAGATCTGATTCAACTCTAATCAAAAGTCCCTTGGGTTTTTTGTAGACATGAACACGCTGATTTTTAAATCCATATGAAAATGCTTAAAGATTTTGAAGATCCAAAATATTTTTTAAAAACTAACAATGGAGGAATAATTCACTGTGAGAGCAGACACAGTGGACGTGCTGGAATTCCATCCTCTTCAGGCCTTCCTTAGAGTATCAACAGACACACAGCGTTTGTCTTCCATAGTCTGGCTTACTTCACCTAGCATTAAATCTTCTATATCCTTCGACTTTGAATCCGTGTGCACTACACAGATGTACAAAGATTAAATGTAAAATCTTTTTAAAAGAAAATTAAAGAATATTAACAGAAGTGCCCAGAATTTGTGGGTGGCCTCAGCCCTGTACAAAGGAATGTCTATGCAGAATTCTTGCCAGCATTCTTGCTGGAAGTTCTGCTTACTACTCAGACAGATACTGTGGGGCTTTAGGGAATCACAGCCTAAAAAGATGGATCATTCCTTTGTTATTTCCACAGAATGTGTAACTCAGTGAATGTCATTATTGACTTCCTAATGGAAAGATACTGTAAAAGTACAATACTCTTAAGAGATCTAAGTATTCCTGAACTAGACCTAGGTGGGCAACAATACTGTTTACTACTAGTGCAGTAAGACAAGACAGATCATTTGGTTTTGGAAAAGAAAAAATTAATACTTTATAAGATAATGTAAGTTTATGCCTATATAACACAAGAGAATCAAATGCACATGGGTAAAATTCGGAGTATTTATAGAATGTCAAAGTCCTTAGCCATGAGGACTCTAGGACCAATGCCATTATCTCCTGAGATATTGAAACAACTGTAGGTTTAATTTAAGAAGAGTCTGTTTCATAGCACATTTTTCTGTGGTTTGGTCTTCATAAGAAAAAGAATTATACTGCTTATTAAGAACTAAAGACTGAGAGTTTCCTTTAATTTCGCCTTATGAGCCAAAACCTAGTTGTAAAATTGGTAAGTAGAAAAAATTAGTAAAACTTTCATATTTTTATTGTTGGACAGTTTAGATTGACTGCAACGTATTTAAAGTCATGGTTTTGTTTTCCTTCATTCTTCAGCTTTGGTTCAGATTACCTTAGTCATGATTTAAATAGTTGATTTTTCATGGTTTTGTAAAAGACTTCATACTCTATAAATCATGAATCAACAACATAGTTTTTGTAATAAACCTAAGCATATCACTCTGACTTTCCAACTCAGTTCTAGTCAAACTCTACACAGGAAAAAATCTGTTTCTATCAGAAACCCCAAATTAAAATGTACTGCTGCTATGTCTTTATATGACTCAGTATCAGAAATTAGTGAAGAATGTTCTTTTTTTTTAGCAGAACAGTCCAGATCTCCAACCATATTTCCCTA
>NW_006160172.1:221365-225686 GCF_000334495.1 Tupaia belangeri chinensis
TACATTTTTTAGAAGTTTTTATTCCTTTTCTCCTTGAATATGTAATTTCTTGGACAACTAATCTGATCTTTAATGAAAAAGTAGTGTAAGCTCTGGAATAACAGAAATCTTAGACATAATAAAAATAGCTTAAGACTTATTTTTAATTTTTAAGGACACATGCATATTTGTCTTATCATAATTATATTATTATATGCAGTTCAGAACTAAAACTCAAAGGCCAATGGTACAGTATAGTTCTTTTTACTATTTAAGTGGAGTTTTTCTTGAGCATCTCGAATATATTGTGAAATGAGTTGATGCTGCTTTAAAGGAAGGATGAGTAACTGACTGAAATCCAAGAGGAAAAAATACAAAAAGCTTACAAATAGAAATGAATATAGGACAAAAGGAGTTGAGGAAAGGGATGTTACTCTGACCATTACTGCATTAGTCTGAGGCCAAATTATGCACAGGACCAGGAAGGTCTGGTTAAAGGTAGCAGGTGGAATGGAAGGCAGACCACAGTCCTGCAAAAACATTGTGCATATTCCTTCTCCTACTGACCGGAGAACTGTAGGAAGGTGCTTTCTCTCAATCATCCAGGAGGAAGACTGCTTTAGAAGTATTTGTGGTGGAAGCTGGCTGGTCATCAGAGACAGAATCTGCATATTTGGAAGTGTGTGAGGGGCAGAGAAAGAGAGAGAGAACCTGTATATTTTAGAGGGAAAAAAAAGAGAGGGAAATCAAGATATCTTGAATGAAGACCCTGAGAGAAGCTTGCCAACACTGGATAGCTACTTGGGTATGTTTTTTCTAACTCTACAGAAAACAGAACAAAATACTCCTCTTTCTAAAATTTCCTGACTTAACATGAATTCACTCCTCTTTACCGCTGGGCTGATTCAGAAGTGGATAAGAAAGTGACCATACCTCTTCAAAGTCCCACTTTGAAACAACGGATCTATGCAGAATACAATACATAAGGCAACCCTGTGTCTCTTTCAGACAAAATGGAGTTGTCCCATTACAACTGACAATTGCTCTTAGTAAGTGCAGCTTTGCCTTCCTTTCTGTAGGGACAGTGTCCCAAATATGAGAAGACATGTCCAACAGGAGCCTGGTGACCACGTTCTTCCTTACAGGCCTTCTCCACCTGCCAGCGATGGATACCCCACTCTTCAGAGTATTCCTGGTGATATACGTCCTCATGGTGCTAAGGAACCTCCTCATCCTGCTGGTGATCAGGGCGCCTCACCTGCACACCCCCACGTACCACTTCCTCAGCAACCTGTCCTTCATCAACATGTGGTTCTAAACCATCACAGTGCCCAAGGTGCTGACGACCTAGGGAAGCAAAGCCATCTCCTTCTACAGCTGCGTAGCCCAGCTCTATGCCTTCCACCTCCTGGGAAACACCGAGTGCTTCCTCTACATGGTCATGTCCTACGATCGCTAACTGGCCGTCAGTTCACCACTTGGGTAAGCCAGTGTAATGAGCACGAGGACATGCACCCTGCTGGCTGCCAGCACGTGGCTCAGCAGAGCTCTCCACTCTGCTCCAAGCCAGCTTTGTTCTTCCGCCTGCCCTACTGTGGGCCCAGCCAGATCCAGCACTACTTCTGCAATGAGCAGCACCTGCTCAAGTTGACCTGCATGGACACCATGGCCAATGAGATGATCATCTTCATCAACATTGGACCTGTGGTCGTAGGCTGCTTTCTCCTGGTAGCACTGTCCTACGTGTCCAATGTCCATGTGGTCTTGAAGATCTGCACCACGGAGGGGAGATGCCGAGCCTTCCAGACCTACACCTCTCACTGCATCATGGTCCTGTGCTTCTTTGTTCCCTCCCTTTTCATTTACCTAAGGCTGGGCTCCAGGGACATGATGGATATGGTTGTGGCAGTTTTCTACACCGTGCTGACCCCGCTTCTGAATCCCATGGTCTATACCCTGAGAAACAAGTAGGCGAAGAGAGCTCTGTTGAAGCTGAAAAGTAGGTCAGTATTCACTTAAGATAAACAAATAAGAAAGGACAGATATGCATAGCTTTTATTAAGTTTATAATTAAATTAAACCTTCAACAAGAACATTATACTTGAGACAGACACAGTGGCAGGCCTCTGGTCATCCAGCAATACTGAGGAAGGGACATCCTTGCTCCCTCATCTCACCTGCAGACCCCCAGCCCAAGCGCCCATCCCCTAGCCTGTCTTGTCCCCAGCAGCAAGCCACAGACACAGCAGCAGGCCTCCAGCCAGTCAGCGATCCTGAGGCTGGGACATCCCTGCTCCCTCACCTCACCTGCAGACCCTCAGCCCAAGTGCCCACCCCCTAAGTAGGCAGCCATTAATATCTGTTTTGGATCTTTCAGCTTTATTCTCTTGTTAATTTCCTGGTCTTCCTCCTCCCACAGCCTGTCCTGTCCCCAACAGCAAGCCACAGACACAGCAGCAGGCCTTCAGCGAAGGCCTTTATTTCTTTGTGTGTGTGTGTTTATTTTTTCTTGTGTTGTTTCACCTAATACCCTCTCCTCTTCATCTTCCACCCTGCCAGAAGGACTAGACAGGTCTATAATCAGATATCTGAAATCCCCTAGTAATATAACTTTCTCTGGGATCTTCCCTTGTACTGACCCTCCTGAGTAAAAGGAGATACTGCTTCTCAGACACCTCAGTAGAGTACCCCTCTTGATACCACATTGGTAAAAACAACAGAAGAGAGACTTCAGAAAACATTAATTTGCAGCAAAAGGGAAAGTATCTTATTCCTAGTCAGAGAAACATTCCCGCAAGAGGTATTCAAAGTGAATACATCTTATAATGGCGAGAAGTAGAAGAGTCTCAGGTATGAATAAACAAGGAAATACATCTCCATCAAAAGTACAGAGTAACTCCCCTCCATCTTTTGTGCTAATAGACGATGTTACCAAAATGCCAAAGAAGTTCGAACATTTATGGTGAACAAATTTTTGAGTTGGAACAGAAAAGAGACAACAAACAACAGGAGATGAGGAAGTCATTCCAAGATATGAAAGAATAAATGGACACTCTGAGTAAGAACCAGATAGAGCTATTAGAGATAAAGTCTGGAATAGAGGAAATCAAAAACTCCCTTGAAAGTATTAAAAGTCAATTAGACCATGCTGAAGATCGAATCTCTGATGTAAAAGATAAAACTTCTGACCTAGAAAGAACCACCAAAAAGATAGAAAAAATAACAAAAAACATGAGGATAATATATGAGAAATACTAGATTCCATAAGACGCCCAAATATCAGAATAATTGGCATCCCAGAACGTAAAGAAACTAATAATGGCATGGAAAATCTATTCCATGCAATCTTGGAAGAAAATTTCCTGAGTTTAGAGAGGCACTCAATCATCAAGACCCAAGAAATACAAAGGATCCCAGTTAGAATCAACCCTAGAAGATCTTCCCCAAGGCACGTCATAGCCAGACTATCCAAGACCACATTGAATCAGGCAACATTACAACAGACATAATAGAAATACAAGACATCATTAGAGGATACTATGAGCCAACTATATGCCAACAAAGAAGAAAATCTGGATGAGATGGACACATTCCTGGACACATATAACCTACCAAGATTGACACAGGAGAACATAGAAAGCCTGACTAGACCTATAACAAGCAATGAGATTAAATCAGTAATAAATAACCTCCCAACAAAGAAAAGTCTAGGTCCTAATGTCTTCATTGCTGAATTTTACAAAACTTTTGAAGAAGAAGAAATCCCCATTCTACTCACACTGTTTCTAGAGATCCAAAAGGAAGGCGCCTATCCAGATTCATTCTATAAAGCCTCCATTACCCTTATTCCCAAAATAGATAATGATATGACAAAAATAAAACTACAGACCTATATCTCTGAATATAGATGCAAAAATTCCCAACAAGATACTTGCTAACTATATTCAACAACATGTAAATAAAGATTATTCATTAAAACCAGGTAGGCTTTATTCCAGGGATGCCAGGGTGGTTTGATATACACAAAATATAAATGTAATACACCATATTAACAGAAAGAAAGATAAAAACCACATTATCATCTCAATTGATACAGAAAAAGCATTTGACAAAGTACAGCATTCTTCTATGATTAAGTAACTCAGGAAAATTGGCATAGAAGGATCATTTCTCAGCATAATAAAAACCATCTATGAAAAAACTAGATCTAACATTATACTGAATGGGGAAAAGCTAAAAGCTTTTCCACCAAAACCTGGTACAAGACAAGGTTGCCCACTTTCTCTGCTCCTGTTCAATTTAGTACTGGAAGTCTTAGCCAGTGCAATCAGACAAGAGAAGG
>NW_006160172.1:225704-229036 GCF_000334495.1 Tupaia belangeri chinensis
AGAGCTGAAGTGATCTCTGTTGGCAGATGACATGATTGTATACATGGAAGACCCAAAAGTAGTCACTAGAAAACTTCTCAAATAAATATATGCATACAGTAAAGTGGCAGGATACAAAATTAACTTACAAAAAATCTATTGCATTTCTATATACAAAGAACAAGCAGAGACAGAACTGAAGAAAGTGATCTCATTTTACTATAGCCACAAGTAGTATAAGATACTTAGGAATAAAACTAACGAAGGAAGTCAAAGACTTCTGAAAGGAAAACTATGAAAACTTAAAAAGGAAATCAAAAGGGCATGAAAAAGTAGAAGGACATCTGATATTCCTGGATTGGTGGAATTAATATAATCAAAATGGCAATCCTACTCAAACACACACACAACCACACTGAAATCTCCTCTTGTCTATTCTCCTGGGATCTATTCCATCCCTATAAAATTAAAAGAGACATTTTTCACAGACCTAGAAAAGACAATCATAGAATTTGTCTGGAACCATAAAATACCCCATATTACCAAAGTCATTCTGCACAAGAAGAGTGGAGTGGCTGGCATCTCACTTCCTGACCCCAAAATATATTACAAAGCTATAATAATCAAAACAACATGGTATTGGCACAAAAACAGACATGAGGATCGGTGGAACTGAAAATATACAGTCAACTCATATTTGACAAAGGGTACTAGTCAATTCAGTGGGAAAAGAGAAACCTCTTTAGCAAATGGTTTTGGAAAAATCAGATAAAGACACGATACTAAAACTGGCAAGAGAGAAATGAGAAGTGACATACAAAGGTCATCCCATCAGGCTAACTCTGGACCTCTCAATGGAAACAATGCAAGCAAGGAAAGAATGGGAAGATGTTTTGAAAGTGCTAAGAGAGAAACAATTTCAACCAAGATTACTGTATCCTGCAAGATTATCCTTCATATGGAAAAAGAAGATTAAAATCTTCTCAGACAAACAAGACCTGAAAGAATTTGCCAGCACCAGGCCAGCTCTTCAAGGAACCCTGAAGAAAGTATTGTTCCAGGAAAACTAAAGAGCTAAGAGACAGAAACAAAGGCATAAAAGGCTGCTGTGACAATGGCCAACTTAAACGTCGGGACAGATCCAGTTACATCGAAAATAACACTGAATGTTAATGGATTAAATTCCCCAATCAAGAGACACAGACTGACCGAATGGATAAAAAAACAGAGACCCTCTATCTATTGCCTACAGGACACCCACCTCATCGATAAAGACATACATAGACTGAAAGTGAAGGGTTGGAAAAAAGGTTTTCCATGCAATTGGGAACCAAAAAAGAGCTGGAGTTGCGATACTAATTTCTGAACAAAATAGCCTTTAAAACAAAAACTGTTAGAAGAGACAAAAAAGGGCACTATATTGTAGTAAAAGAATCAATAGATCAAGAAGATATAACTCATAAATATCTACGTGCCCAACACAGGAGCCCCCAAATTTGTTAAAGAAAGACTGTTAGATCTAAAAGGGGAGATAGACTACAATACACTAATTGTTGTAGATCTCAACACTGCACTAGCCCCTCGGGACAGATCATCTAGACAAAAAAATGGATAAAGAGATAAAGGATCTGAATTATACCATAAGTGAAATGGACTTAACAAACATCTATAGAACTTTCCATCCAAAAACTACGAGATACACTTTTTTCTCACCTTCAAATGGAACCTTTTCAAAAATTGACCACATCGTAGGGCACAAATCAAGCTTCTACAGATTCAAAGGCATAGAATCTATTCCCAGCATCTTCTCTGACCGTGATGGAATTAAACTTGAGTTTAATTTCAAGAGAAATCCTAAAAAATACTCATATACATGGAAACTAAATAAACTACTACTGAATGACTCCACAACTACTGATGAAATAAAGTCCAAAATCAAAAGATTCATGGAAGTTAATGATAATGAGGACATGAGTTTCCATAATCTTTGGGACACTGCTAAAGCAGCCCTAAGAGGGAAGTTTATAGTAATTAGCACTCATAAGAGGAAGGTAGAAAGAAGGCAAATGGATCACTTAACATCATGCCTCAGAGAATTGGAGAAGCAACAGCAAAATAACCCCAAAAACTCAAGGAGAAAGGAAATAATAAAGATCCAAGCAGAAATAAATTAAATAGAAAATAAGTGAACTATACAGAAAATAAATGAACGTAAAAGCTGGTTCTTTGAAAAGATAAACAAAATCGATACACCACTAGGGAGACTTATTATGAAGAAGAGACAAAGGAACCAGGTGAATCAAATCTTCAATGAAGCAGGAAATATAACAACAGACAAAGCAGAAATACAGAACATAATTACAGGATATTATGAACAACTATATGCCAAGAAACAAGACAATCTGGATGAGATGGACAAATTCCTGGACACGTATAATCTACCAAGATTGAGCCGGGAGGATATAGAAAGTCTGAATAGACCCATAACAAGCCAGGAGATTGAATCAGTAATAAATAGCCTTCCAACAAAGAAAAGACTTGGCCTGGATGGATTCACCTCTGACTTCTATAAAGCATTCAAAGAAGAGTTAACCCCCTTTCTGCTCAAGTTATTTCTAAAGATCCAAAAGGGTGAATCTCTCCCTAATTCATTCTATGTAGCCTCTATCACCCTTATCCTCAAAACAGATAAGGACAGGACAAGGAAGGAAAACTATAGACCAATATCTCTGATGAATATAGACGCAAAGATTCTCAACAAGATACCAGCAAACTGTATCCAACAACTTATAAAAAAGATTATACATTATGATCAGGTAGGCTTTATTCCAGGAATGCAAGATTGGTTCAAAACACACAAAACCATAAATGTGATACACCATATTAACAGGAAAAAAGACAAAAACCATCTGGTCATATCGATTGATGCAGAAAAAGCATTTGATAAGATACAACATCCCTTTATGATCAAGACGCTTAGCAAAATTGACATACAAGGGTCATTTAGCAACACAATAAAAGCTATCTATGAAAAACCCATCGCGAACATCATCCTGAATGGAGAAAAGCTGAAAGCTTTCCCACTAAAAAACGGGTACAAGACAAGGATGCCCACTTTCTCCACTCCTTTTCAATACAGTACTGGAAGTCCTCACCAATGCAATCAGAAAAGAGGAAAAAATAAAAGGCATTCGAATAGGAAGAGGTGAAACTCTCTCTAATTACAGATGACATAATTGCATACACAGAAGACCCAATGGTTTCCATGAAAAAATTTCTGTAAATAATACATGAATACAGTAAAGTTGCAGGACACAAAATCAATATACAGAAATCTATAGCATTTCTATATA
>NW_006160172.1:229630-229937 GCF_000334495.1 Tupaia belangeri chinensis
GGAAAGACTTCTTACATAAGACCCCCAAAGCACAGTCGATAATTCCCTAAATAAGCAAGTGGGATTACATCAGACTAAGAAGTTTCTACATGGCAAAAGACACAGTAATTAGTGTGAATCAACAGCCCTCAGAATGGGAAAATAGTTTTGTAAACTATGCATCAGATAAGAGATTGTTAACCAAAATACATAAGGAACTAAAGAAGGTGTTTGAGGGAACCAACAGTTAGCATAATGGCTGTGTTGCTGGACTCCCACGCAGTCGACTGTGGTTCGTGTCCCGGACCTGGTGGCTTAAAACTCACAC
>NW_006160172.1:230193-237121 GCF_000334495.1 Tupaia belangeri chinensis
AAATAAAAAAAAAAAAAAAGAATGATAATGTTGGCGGGGGTGTGGTGAAAGGTGAACTCTCTTACACTGCTGGTGGGAATGTAAATTAGTCCAACTATTGTGGAGAACAATTTGAAGATTCCTCAAAATTTTACAAATAGAACTGCCATATGATCCAGCAATCCCATTTTGTGGCATCTACCCAAAGGACAGAAGAATTTCTCATTGAAAAAGTGCTTGCACATCAATGTTTATTGTGGCACTTTTCACAATTGCTAAGACACGGACTCAACCCAAATGATCCAGTATGGATAAATGGATTGAAAAACTATGGCACATATACTCTATGGAATAGTATTCAGCCATTAAAAACATCAGAACCCTGACTTTTGACAGAAACTGGAAGAATATGGAAGATTTACTGCTGAGTGAAGCAAGTCAGGCTATGAAGGAGAGACACTGTATGTCCCCACTTTTTATATATACTTAATGTCCGCACTCTATAACTGAAACTGATGGGCTAAAGGATGTAGAAACAGAAGAGGTGGATGTGAATGCCAGATGTGGGTTGTGTGGAGGAGTAGGGCCTGGGGAAGAACATTTGGAGGAGGGATATGAAGACAGCATTGTTGAGACAGGGAGATAGTGTTGCTATATTTTGATCAACTAGACCAGTGAGAAATGTTCATATATTGAAATGATCACCTTGTAAGCTAAATAATGTAACTGAATGTATTTTAAAAATGTAAATAAAATTAAAAAAATAGGAAGGCCCTGGAATTTGATAGAAAGTGGACAAATATGGAAAATTTGTTACTCACTGAAGCAAATCAGGCTATGAAAGAGAGACATTGTATGCCTCCACTTAACATATTACAGACTGTCCAAAGTCTATGGTAGAAACTGAAACACTGGAGGACATAAAAGCATTTAAAATTGTTATGGATACTAGAGACAAAGTGGCAGGAGAGTGTGGGAGGGGAAGAGTGCAGAATAGGAAATTTGGGGAAAAATGGAGAGGTAAGATAATTGTGGGACACAGATATAGTTTATTATTTGTTGATGAGGATGTGTATAGTATTCTCAACTGGACTGAGATGTGTATCGAGTTGAGTAAAGTCTCTTTACAATCTAAATGATGTATAGTGATTGAATGTATAAATAATAATAATAATAAACCCTGATTAACTGCAAAAAAATGACCTCCAAAGCATAGGTGATAGTCTCAAAAATATACAAATAAGACTATATTAGGTTGAGAAGCTTCTGCACAGCAAAAAACAAACAAACAAAAAAAAAAAACAATAATAGTGTGAGAAGACAACATTCAGAGTGGGAGAATATATTTTCAAATTATACCGCAGATAAGGGACTGATAACCAGAATATACAGAGAACTCAAGCAGCTTGAAGAAGACATACAAATGGCCCAAAAGCATGTGAAAACATGCTCAGCATCTCTTATCATAAAGGAAATGCAAATCAAAACCATAATGAGATACCATTTAACCCTAGTCACAATGGCTAAAACTTAAAAAAAATAATAATAATGATAAGTGCTGGTGACGCTGTGATGAAAAGGGAAGTCTCCTACACTGTGGGTGGGAATATAAATTAGTACAAACACTCTGGAGAACAATATGGAGATTCCTTAGAAACCTACAAATAGAACTACCATACAATGCAGAAATTCCACTTTTAGGTATTTACCCAAAGATTAGAAAAACCCTCAATCAGAAAAACACCTGAACATCCATGTTTCTTGCAGCATTATTTAAAATTGCTAGGACATGGAACCAATCCAAATGTCTAAAAATAGATGATTGGATTAGAAAAATGTGCCATATATATAGAATATTACTCAGCCATTAAAAACTGGAACCCTGACATTTGATACAAAGTGGACGAATATGGAAGACTTAATGCTAAGCAAAGCCAGGCTGGCTGTGCAGGTTAGTCTGCAGTGGGGCTGCTTTTTTTGGCGTGTTTTCCCAGCGAGAAGTCTGCGCGGAGCTGGCTGACCTACCACATATCCCTTGGAGCTGTGCGGGAACGCGGCAGGTGAACCTGCTGGGGGTGGGGAGGGAGCACACCCACCGCTGCTGTGGGCTTGGAGCTCGCCCCAATCCCGGCTTCTCTCTGTCTGTGCTGGGACCAGAGGTTTCACCCGCGGCGCTCTCAGGGCACCGGGGAAGGTGAGCTCAGCCCAGGCTGGAGGCTGGTTCCTCAGGCTCCCTGGCTTGGTACAACGACCAGGAGCAGGTCCAAATCCCAGCTGACCTAGGGAAAGCTGCGCCCTGAGCTGGAGCCCCTTTGGGGTGTGATCCAGGCCAGTGTGCTCCTGGATACAGCCCCAGGCGCTCTGCATGCTTTCCCAGTAGCTGCCCCAGCGCAGGACCCTTTGTGAGTTCTCTGCAGACAGCCAGGGTGGGAGGAGTTCAGGGTGCCAGTAAGTCTGTTTTGTCCCGTTGCCGAGGTCCCTTCCAGTCTTTGTCCCTGGTATTTCAGGGACTGTATATTTGGGCTAATTCTCCATTTCACTGCCTCCTCTGGGTAGCTGCCTGTATATGGACATTTTCTGCGGGGAGGCTGCACCCAGTCTGGACTGGGTTGCTCCTAGGTGAGGGCGGGTCCCCACTGTGCCCCATCTAAGGCTCAGCTGTGACACTGTTCCTGCCATGTTTACAGATGAGAGATGATATGTTACTGTGTGTTAATTTTAATTTCCTTGGTGATTAGTGATATTGAGCATTTTTCATATATGTATCATCATTTGCTTTACCTTTTTTTGAAAAAAATATCTATTTGGGTTTGCTCATTTTTTATTGGGTTGTTTTTCTTTTTCTCCAGTATTCTCATACTTTGTCAAGACTGTCGCTGAAGTTTCTCCTTTTTTTCTATTAAATATTACCACTAAGTTCAAACACTGTTGATTTATCTTGTGGTTGAGAAGGGAAGTCAGTTGCACATTTTTTTGGGGGGGTGGAGAGATTTTTGCTACAGGGCACATGCGCTCCCCAGACAGACAGAAAGTGAGAAATCAGCCCCCAGAGGGGATGGCTACTCCTCTGCACTCTCTTCTCCATTCTCCTCTTGGGATCTGGGGCACGCATGCACATGCACCTTGCGTGAGTTTAAGCCACGGAGTTCAGGACTTGAACCGCGGTTGACTACATGGAAGTTCAGTGGCAGGTTGTGGAGGACACTGCATACGGAAGCTATCTTGAGCTTTCCGCCATCTTGAACTATCCACCATCTTGGAAATCATTAGGCTTCACTTCCTCACTGAGCAAACTGTTTCTCAGAAATCATGTAACCAACCTTTCACCCTGGAAGTGGTTGGGTTTCTAGGCAACGGAAGAGATCCACCCACATCAATGATTGGTTCATACTGTTCTATCTCATTTGCATTTCGGGCAACCAATTGGTGCCCACCAGCTGTATATAACTCGCCATTTCTCCTCAATAAAAGGAAGACGAGGAAGAAGACTTGATCAGCATCTTGTATTGTGTGTGCATGTGTTTGTCCCATCTCTCACTCCCTCCCCCAGGGAACCTGTTCAAGTGTCCCGCAGGTTGGGGCAGCAGGTTGCATATCTTCTGGACAAAGACTGTAATTATATTAGGCATCTTCTTAAATATCTAATCTAATTAGCATTTTGCAGTAAAGTTTTTCCTCAACCTTTGAGGTCAATAAAAAGGAATGAGGAGGGGCCAGCAGCTGGTGTAGTGGTTAAGGCCCTAGACTCCCACATGCGCAACCATGGTTCAAGTCCTGAACCCAGCTGCTTGAAACTCACACCAAGCACATATGTGTGCCCAAAATCCTAAGAGGAGAATGGAGGAGAAAGAATTGCGGTGTGGTCTTCCCCATGGGTGATAATTTCTCCCTTTCTGTTTTTCTGTTTCTCTGGCAAGTGCAGGCACTCTATAGCAAACATTTCTCAGGAAAAAATAAAAATCATTCCCTAGGGGGGATGGTCATACCAAAACATGAGAAAAGTGAATATGAAAGGACAAAGACATGATATACATTTAATGCCATCTTTATGGAAGGCTATTATATTTATATTTGTAGTTGTATTCACTGCCTTGCAAATATTTTGAACAACCAAAAAGTTTGCCAAGTTGTGAAAGTAGTGATGCTCAGTTTTAACATTTTGCCACTATTCTTTTCTTTGGTAAGTCCAAACTTTGATGTGTGATTTCTTATAGGTTATGTATGTGCCAAATATGTTTCTTAAAATGTGCTTTGTTATAGAAACAAAATTATTAAAATATGTTTAATTTCATTTGGAAAGATACTGATTAAAATTACTTCTCTAGTAATCATTGCATCAGATTTTGTGTCTTAAATCTTTTATTGTAGCTCACCTCACCATCATTTGAGTTATACATTTTCTTTCTCTTGTAAGCAATTTTTGCTTTAGGGCACAAGTGCTAGCCAGAGAGACACAGTGAGAAAACCCCCTGGGAGGGGGGGTTTGGCCATGCCACAATCCCTTCTGCTCCATTCTATGCTTGGGATTTGGGGGCACGCACTCACACATGCCCGGTGTGAGTTTCAACCCAACAGATTCAGAACTTGAATGGCAGTCAACCATGTGGGAGTCCAGCAATGTAACCATTACCCCATTTGCTGTTCCCAAGCTACACATTTTGAGACATATTTTTCAATGTCCTATGTCAACTTCTATAGGGGCTACAGGTTGCATGGTGATTAAGGCACTGGATTGTCACAGTCTAACAGGGTTCAAGTCCCGGACCTGATAGCTTGCGTTTTCACTTACCCTCTCCCTGTTTCCCTCCAGTGTGTGTGTGTGTGTCCTATAGCATGTTAAAAATACAACAATAATGGGGCCATCAAGTGGTATAGTGGTTAGGGCACTGCACTCCCACATGGTTGACCTCAGTTTGAGTCTCAGACCAAGTAGATTGAAACTCACACCATGCACATGTGCATGCATACCCAAAATCCTGCCAGGAGAATGAAGCAGAAAGGACTGCAACACCTGGGAATCTTTATCTCACTTTCTCTTTTTTTTTTTTTTTTTGTCTCTCTGGTGAGCACACATGACCTATAGCAAATATCTCTCTATAATGAAAATGATAACAATAAAATTAAATAATTATTTATAAACAAATGAACTCTGTAAAGATCAAAAAACAAATACACTTTACTTTGATCTATTTATTTTACCTACCACTTACTAAAATGTTATTTCTTATAGTGTTATCTCAACCCAGTCAGATGTGAAATAGTAACACATTATTGTTCACACCTTATTCTTGCCTCATGTTTTGTTTCAGATATTCAAGACTCAAACATGTATATTTGATCATCACCTATTTGATGTCATTTATACATGTAACTTTCTCATTATGAGGTCAGGACTCACTGATTTGGGCCTTTCATTTTTTTTAGTAGCATGTTCACACCTGAAGAGCTTGACTATATATAAAGTATTTGCCAACACTTTCTTTTTTATCCATTAGAGGTAATGTCTCTCTCTAGGAGACAGGTTATTTACTCAACTCCAGTAATTCCACAGTTGCATTCCCTATACTCCCATACCCATTAATCACTAGGCAATATTCTCCTTTTTTTTGAGAAGGTTTTGCTATAGGGCACATGCACTCCAAGAAAGAGAGAGACAGAAAGAAATAAATCACCCCCCAGGGGGAATGGCCATGCTGCAATCCCTTCTCCATCCTCCTCTCAGGATTTTAGGCAGGCACATACACGTGCTCTGAGAGAGTTTAAGCCACCGGGTCTGGGAGCTGAACCATGGCTGACTACATGGGAGTCCAGCAACATAGCCATTATGCCAATTGCTGGTCCTGCAATATTCTATTTTTAAGCCAAACCAAAAAAAAGCCTAAAAATTAATAAGGGGCAAGAAGGTGTTGTGAAAACTTAGGCCTGAACTTGGTGGCTTGAAACTCATGCCAGGAATGTATGTGTGCATATGCAGAATCCCAAGAGGAGAATAAACGAGAAAGGATTGCAGCATAGCCACCCAGGCCACTCTCTCTGTATCTCTCCAATGAGTACAAGCACCCAAAATTAAAGGAAAGCAATTTTTTTCAAAACATTTTTGTATACATTCAATCACATTACTTAGTTTACAAAGTGAACATTTCAGTATGTGAACATGTCTCCCCAGTCCAGTTGATCAAAATATCTTCAACTGAGAACACACCTCCACATTTTGTCAATGCTATGCCTCTGTATCCCTCCTCCAAATGTCCTTCCTTAGGCCCCACTTCTCCACACACACAACATCTGGCATTAAGCCCCATCTCTTGTGTTTATACAACCTAAGGTCAATCAGTTCCAGTCATAGAATGCAGACACTCAGTATATATTAAATGGGGACATACAATGCCTCTCCTTCATAGCCTGGCGTGCTTCACTCAGCAGTAACTCTTCCATTTTCTTCCACTTCCTGTCAAAAGCCAGGGTTTTGTTGGTTTTTATGGCTAAATAGTATTCCATAGAATATATGTGGCACAGTTTTTCAATCCATTCATCCATACAAGGGCATTTTGGTTGGTTCAATGTCTTAGCAATTGTGAATAGTGCCGCAATAAACATTGATGTGCAAGCATTTTCGATTAAGTATTCTTCTTTCCTTCAGGTAGATACCAAGGATTGGGATTGGTGGATCATATGGTAGTTCTATTTGTAGATTTTTGAGGAATCTCCAAATTGTTCTCCACAGTGGCTGGACCAATTTACATTCCCACCAGCAGTGTAAAAGAGTTACCCTTTCGGGGCTGGCAGGTGGCGTGATGGTTAAGGGCACTGGACTCCCACATGGCTGACCATGGTTCGAGTCCCGGACCTGGTGGCTTGCTATCTCACTTTCTCTCACTCTGGTCAAAGTAAAAATAAATAAATAAAGTTAAATGAAATAAAATAATTCTAAAAAAAAAAAAAAAAAAGT
>NW_006160172.1:237174-248544 GCF_000334495.1 Tupaia belangeri chinensis
TTAATCTTAGACATTCTGACTGGGGTTAGGTGGTTTCTCATTGTTGTTTTGATCTGCATTTCCTTTACAATGAGGGATGTTGAGCATTTTTTCATATGCCTCCTGGCAATTTGTATGTCATCTTTAGTGAGTGTTCTTTTCAGCTCCTTCTCCCATCTTTTAATAGGGTTCATCATCTTTTTTCCAAATAGCTTCTTTAGTTCCTTATATATTCTGGTTATCAAACCCTTGTCTGATGCATAGTTTAAACAATATTTTCCCATTCTGAGGGCTGTTGATTCACATTAATTACTGTGTCTTTTGCCATGCAGAAACTTCTTAGTCTGATGTAATCCCACTTGTCTATTTTAGGGATTATCGACTGTGCTTTGGGGGTCTTATTTAAGAAGTGTTTCCCTACTCCAGTGTTTCCCAAAGTTTCTCCAGTGTTTTCCAGAAGCGGTTTAATGGTTTGAGGTCTTAGATTTAGATCATTGATCCACCTTGACTTGATTTTTGTCAGAGGTGAGAGGTAGGGATTCGGATTCATCTTTCTGCAAGTGGAGTTCCAGTTTTGCCAGCACCATTGCTGAACAGGT
Source organism: Tupaia belangeri chinensis (assembly GCF_000334495.1). Lineage (NCBI taxonomy): Eukaryota > Metazoa > Chordata > Mammalia > Scandentia > Tupaiidae > Tupaia > Tupaia belangeri. The sequence goes on from NW_006160172.1 coordinate 237,753, forward strand.
TTTCATTTTCCCACTGAATTGACTGGTACCCCTTGTCAAAAATCAGTTGGCTGTATGTTTGAGCATTCATTTCTGGGGACTCTGTTCTGTTCCATTGGTTCAACTGTCTGTTTCTGTGCCAGTACCATTCTGTTTTGATTACCAGATATTTGTAGTATACTTTTGGGTCAGGGAGTGTGATGCCACTGACTCCACTCTTCCTGTGTAAAATTGCTTTGGCAATACGGGGTCTTTTATGATTCCAAATGAATTTTATGATTCTTTTCTAGATCTGTGAAGGATGTGTCTGGTACTTTGATTGGCATTGCATTAAATATGTAGATTAATTTGGGTAGAATTCCCATTTTTATTACATAAATTCTTCCAATTCAGGAACATGGGATGTCCTTTGACTTTTTTGTGTCATTTTCTTTTTTTAGCTTTCATAGTTTTCCTTGTGGAAGTCTTCAACTTCTTTCGTTAGATTTATTCCTAAATATCTTATACTTTTGGTGGCTATGGTAAATGGAATAACTTTCTTCAGTTCTATCTCAGCCTGCCTGTTATTCATACATAAAAATGCTATTGTTTTCTGTATATTGATTTTATATCTTGCAACTTTACTGTAATCATGTATTACTTCCAGCAATTTTTCCATGGAGACCATTAGGTCTTCTATGTATACAATCATGTCATCTGCAAATAAAGAGTTTCTTTTTTACTCTTTTCTGATTGCATTAGCGAGGACTTCCTGTACTATATTAAAAAGGAATGGAGAAAGCAGGCACCTTTGTCTTGTTCTCATGTTTAGTGGGAAAGCTTTCAGCTTTTCTCCATTCAGGATGATGTTTGCTATGGGTTTTTCATAGATGACTTTTATTGTGTTGAGAAATGGCCCTTCTATGCCGATTTTTCTGAGAGTGTTGATCACGAAGAGATGTTGTATCTTATCAAATGCTTTTTCTGCCTCAATTGATATAACCATATGGTTTTTAACTTTATTCCTGTTAATATGATGTACTATATTCATGGTCTTGTGTATGTTGAACCAATCTTGCATTCCTGGAAAAAAGCTTACCGGATCATGGGGTTTGATCTGTTTGATAAGTTGTTGGATACGATTTGCTAGTATCTTGTTGAGAATACTTGTGTCTATGTTCATCAGAGATATCGGTCTATAGTTTTCCTTCCTTATCCTGTACTTCTCTGTTTTAAGGATAATGGTGATAGAGGCTTCATAGAATGAATTAGGGAGAGATTCACCCTTTTGGATCTTTAGAAATAACTTGAGCAGAATGGGAGTTAACTCTTCTTTGAAAGTTTTGTAGAATCCATCAGGGCCATATCCTCCAGGCTCATTCTTGTTAGATTATATGTGTCCAGGAATTTGTCCATCTCATCCAGGTTGTCTTGTTTCTTAGCATGTAGATGTTCAAAGTATCCTCTAATGATGTTTTGAATTTCTACTATGTCTGTTGTTATATTACCAGCCTCATTGCAGATTTGATTCACCTGGTTCCTTTCTCTGTTCTTCTTGATAAGTCTTGCTAGTGGTGTATCAATTTTGTTTATCCTTTCAAAGAACCAGCTTTTACTTTCATTTATTTTCTGTATAGTTCGCTTATTTTCTATTTGATTTATTTCTTTATTATTTCCTTTCTCCTGGAGTTTTTTGGATTATTTTGCTGTTGCTTCTCTAATTCTCTGAGGCATGATGTTAGGTGATCCATTTGTTTTCTTTCCGTCTTCCTCTTATGAGCACTAATTGCTATAAACTTCCCTCTTATGACTGCTTTTGTGGTGTCCCAAAGATTATGGAAACTCGTGGAATCTTTTAATTTCAGTCTTTATTTCTTCTGTTGTAGTGGAGACATTCAGGAGTAGGTCATTAGTTTACATGAATTTGGGTATTTTTGAGGTTTTCTCTTGAAATTAAATTCAATTCCATCATGGTTGGAGAAGATGCTGGATATATTTTCTATGCCTGTGAATCTGTAGAGGCTTTCTTTGTGCTCTTTTATGTGGCCAATCTTTGAAAAGATTCCATGTCAGTGGTGAGAAAAAAAGTGTATCTCGTGGGTTTTGTATGGAAAGTTCTTTAGATGTCTGTTAAGTCCATTTGATTTATGGTATCCTTTAGATCCTTTATCTCTTTACCTATTTTTTGCCTAGATGATCTTTCCAGAAGGGACAGTGTGCGGTATTGAGATCTCCAGCAATTAATGTGTTGCAGACTATCTCCCCTTTTAGATCTAATAGTCTTTCCTTCACATATTTGGGTGCTCCTGTGTTAGGTGCATAGATATTTATAAGCATTATGTCTTCTTGATCTATAGAGACTTTTACTACCATATAGTGCCCTTCTTTGTCTCTTTGAACGATTTTTGTTTTAAAGCCTATTTTGTCAGAAATTAGTATTGCAACTCTTGCTCTTTTTTGGTTTCCATTTGCATGGAAAACCTTTTTCCTACCCTTCACTTTCAGTCTATGTATGTCTTTCTCCATGAGGTGAGTTTGCTGTAGGGACAAGGAAAAGAGAGAAGGTTTCTGTTTTTTTATACATTCAGCCAGTCTGTGTCTCTTGATTGGAGAATTTAATCCTCTAACATTCAATGTTATTATTGATATTACAGGATCTATACTGATGTTTAAGTTGGCCATTGTCTTAGTTGCCTTTTTTTTGTTTGTTTCTGTCTGTTAATCCTTTAGTTTTTCTGGAACAGTACTTTCTTCAGGGTTTCTTGAAGAGCTGGTCTGCAAATTCTTTCAGATTTTGTTTGTCTGAGATTTTAATTTTTTTTCCCATATGAAGGATAATCTTGCAAGGTATAATAGTCTTGGTTGAAACTGTTTCTCTCTTAACACTCAATACGTCTTCCCATTCTTTCCGTGCTTGCATTGTTTCCGATGAGCAGTCCAGTGTTAGCCTGATGGAATGGCCTTTGTAAGTCATTTCTCATTTCTCTTTGGCCAATTTTAGTATCATGTCTTTATCTTTGGTCTTAGACACCCTGGCTAACATATGCCTTGGGGAAGATCTTCTCGGGTTGATTCTACTTGGGGTCCTTTGTATTGTTTGCATCCAGATGGTTGAGTGCCTCTCTAGATGCAGCAGTCCAGTGTTAGCCTGATGGAATGGCCTTTGTAAGTCATTTCTCATTTCTCTTTGGCCAATTTTAGTATCATGTCTTTATCTTTGGTCTTAGACACCCTGGCTAACATATGCCTTGGGGAAGATCTTCTCGGGTTGATTCTACTTGGGGTCCTTTGTATTGTTTGCATCCAGATGGTTGAGTGCCTCTCTAGATGCAGTAAATTTTCTTTCAGGATTTTATGGAATAGATTTTTCCATGCTGTTATTAGTTTCTTCACCTTCTGGAATGCCAATGATTCTGATGTTTGGACGTCTAATGAATTCTAATATTTCTCTTATATTATCCTCGTGTTTTTTGTTGTTGTTTTCTCGATATTTTTGGTGTTTTTTTCTAGGTCAGAGGTTTTACCTTCTACATCAGAGATTTGATCTTCAGCATGGTCTAATTGACTCTCATACTTTCAAAAGAATTTTTGATTTTCTGTATGACAGACTTTAATAGTTCCACCTGATTCTTTCTCAGAGTGTACATTTCTTCTTTCATATCATAGAAGGACTTCCTAATCTCCTGTAGTTCGTTGTCTCTTTTCTGTTCTAAGTCACCGAATTAGGTCACCACGAATGTTCGAAATTATTTGTCTTTCAGTTTGGTAACGTCGTCTATATTTATGAGAGATGGAGGGGAGTTACTGTTTTCCTTTGGTAGAGACATATTTCCTTGTTTATTCAGATCTGAGGCTCTTCTTCTACTTCTAGGCTTTGGAAGATATATTCATTTTTGAATACCTCTTATGGGAGCATTTTTCCAACTAGGAGTAAGTGTGTTTCCCTTTTGCTGGGAATTGATGTTTGCTGAAGTCTCCCTGTTGTTTTTACTAATGTGGTCTTAAGAGGGGTACTCTTGGGAACCAGCAGTTAGCGTAATGGCTATGTCGCTGGACTCCCACGTAGTCGACCACGGTTCGTGTCCCGGACCCAGTGGGTTAAAACTCACGCCGGGCGCGTGTGCTTGCGTGCCCAAGATCCCGAGAGGAGAATGGAAGAGAAGGGATTGCAGCATGACCATCCCCTCTGGGGGGTGATTTCTCTCTTTCTGTCTCTATGTCTCTCTCTGTCTGTCTGGCGAGTGCACGCACCCTACAGTGAAAATCTCACCTCTACTGAGGTGTCTGAAAAGCAGTATCTCCTTTTTCACAGGTGGATCAGTAGTACAAGGAAGGATCCCAGAGAAACTTACATTCCTAGGGAATTTCAGATATAGGATTCTAGGCCTGTCTAGTCCCTTCTGGCAGAGTGGAAGATCAAGAGGAGAGGATAATATGAGACAAAATAAAAGATAACAGAGAGAAATAAAGAAAAAGTCACATGCCATGCATTAGCGTGGCATTAGCGCAGTGCATGATTTCACCACAGGCCTGTAGCTAGACCTGCTGCCTGCTGCAAGGGAAAGGATATTCTGGAAGGAGGCAGAGATGGTTATTAACAAGAGATTGGAGAAGCACAAACTAAAACAAAAAGCAGAAAAATTCTCACTACCTACTTAGGGGATGGGGAGTCTGGAAGTGAGGCAGGGGCCAGAGGTGTCCCTGCCTCAGTATCCTTTGCTGGCCTGAGGCCTGTAGCTGGACCTGCCACCTGCTGCAGGGGAAAGGACAGTCTGTCAACTCAATATTAATTTCAAGAACATTCTTAAAAATACACACACATGGAAATTAAACAACCAACTGCTGACTGACTTCTTAACTACTGAAGAAATTAAGTCTGAAGTAAAAAGATCTATGGACACAAATAATAATGAGTACATGAGTTTTCATAATCTATGGGACACTGCGAAAGCAGTCATAAGAGGGAAGTTCATAGCAATTAGGACTCATAAGAAAAAGATGGAAAGGTGGCAAGTAGACAACCTAACATCATGCTTCAGAGAATTTGAAAAACAGCAACAACAAAATCCCAAAAAAATGCCAGGTGAAAAGAAATAATAAAGATTCAAGCAGAAATAAATGAAATAGAAAATAAACTATACAGAAAACATATTAAAGCAAAATGCTGGCTCTTTGAAAAGATTAACAAGCTTGACATACCATTAGCTAGACTGATGAGAAAAAGAGAAATGTATAAATCAAATACGTAATGAAACAGACAATATTACAACAGACACAACAGAAATACTAAACATCGTTAGAGGATACTATGAACAACTATATGCAAACAAACAAGAGAACATGGAGGAGATGGGCAAATTCCTCCATGCATATAATCTACCAAGATTAAACCAGGAGAACATAGAAAGCCTGAATAGACCCATGAAAGCCATGAGCTTTGGGACCAGTGGTTAGCATAATGGCTTTGTCGCTGGACTCCCATGTAGTTGACTGCGGTTTGCATCCCGGACCTGGTGGCTTAAAACTCACTCCAGGCACCGTGTGCATGCGTGCCCAAAATCCCAAGAGGAGAACAGAGGAGAAGGGATTGCAGCATGGCCATCCCCCTGGGGGGTGATTTCTCGCCTTCTGTCTCTCTGTCTCTGTCTGTCTGGCGAGCGCACGTGCCCTATAGCAAAAGTCTCTCAAAAAAAAAAAAGCCATGAGCTTGAATCAGTAATAAATAACCTCCTAGCAAAGAAAAGCCCAAGTCTTAATGTCTTTACTTCTAAATTACACAAAACTTCTAAGCAAGAGTTAACCTCTATCCTAAGCAAGAGTTAACCTCTGTCCTACTCAAATTATTTCTAAAGATCTAAAAGGAAACTTCCCAAATTTATTTTATGAATTCTCCATAATCTTCATTCTCAAAACAGATCAAAACATGACATAAAAGGAAAACTACAGACTAATATTTGTGATGAAAAAAAGATGCAAGAATTCTCAAGATACTAGCAAATCATATCCAACAACATATAAAAAAGATTATTCATCATAACCAGGAAGGCTTTATTCCAGATATGCAAAGGTGGTTCACCATATGCAAGACCATAAATAAAATACACCATATTAACAAAAAGAAAGAGAAGAACCATGATTATTTTAATCAATGCAGAGAAAGCATTTGAAAAAATACAACATTCCTTCATGATTGAATCTCAGCAAGATTGTTGTAGAAGGGTCATTTCTTAATACAACAAGCCATATGTGAAAAACCTATAGTTAACATTATACCGAGTGGGGAAAACATAAAAGTTTTTCCTCTAAAAATCATTCTAGACAAGGCTGCCTGCTTTCTCTACTCTTACTCAATATAGTGTTGTAAGTCTTAGCCAATGCAATAAGAAAAGAGAACAAAGCACCCAAATAGGCAAAGAAGAGTTGAAAATATCTTTATTTGCAGATGTCATGATGGTGTACTTAGAATACCCAAGGCATTCAAAGGTTCCCTTGAAAAACTTATTGAAGTAAGAAACAAATACAGTAAAATGCCAGAATACAAAATCTACATCCTAAAATATAAAGCATTTCTATATATGAACAACAAAAAGTGGAAGGACATCCACTGTTTCATTGGAAGAAATATTATAATTAAAATGGCAATCCTACCCAAATTAATCTACATATTTAATTTAATTCTAATAAAAATACCAGAGACATTTTTCACAGATCTAGAAAAGACAATCACAGAATTTGTCTGGAATCATAAAAGACCCCATATTGCCAAAGCAACCCTGTACACAAAGAGTAGAGTGTGCATCATCCCACTCCCTGACCCCAAAATATACTATAAAGCTGTAATATTCAAAAGAGTATGGTATTGGCAAAAATAAAAAAAAAAAACTGATAGGTGGACCAATGGAACAGAGTAGAAACCACAGAAATAAACCCGAAAGCTTACAGACAACTGATTTTTGACGAAGGATACCAGTCGACCCATTGAGAAGAGGAAAACTTCTTTAGCAAATAGTGCTGGAAAAACTGGGTATCCACCTGCAGAAAGATGAAACTTAGTTCCTCTTTTTCATCTATAACAAAAATAAACTCAAAATGGATCAATTATCCAAACTCAAGATCTCAAACTATAAAACTATGGCTGAAAAACACTGGGGAAACTTGGGGAGACACTAAATAGGCAAAAACATCTTAAATAAGACTCCCACGGGCAATAATCTCTAAAATAGACAAGTGGGACTATATCAGATTAAGAAGTTACAACACAGCAAAGGACACAGTAATTAGTGTGAATCGACAACCCTCAGAACAGGAGAATATTTTTGTCAACTATGCATCGAATAAGGGACTGATAACCAGAATACACGGGGAACTCATGTGGCTTACCCACCCCTCTCAAAAACTGATCAACCCAATTAAATGATGGGAAAATGATCTGTACAAAAATATCTCTAAAGAAGACATACAAACAGCCAAGAAGCATATGAGGGAATAGTCAACTAAGAGAAATGCAGATTTAAACCACAATGAAATACCACCTAACCCATGTCAGAATAGTGCAGATAAAAATATTTTAAAAATGTCAAGTGTGGAATTGTGGTGAAAGGGGAACTCTCCTCCACTGTTGGTGGGAATGTAAATTTGTCCAGCCACTGTGGAAAGCAATATGGAGGTTCCTGAGAGATCTACAAATACACAACTACCATTTGATCCAGCAATCCCACTTCTGGGTATCTACCCAAAGGACAGGAGAATGCTCAATTAGAAAAGTGCTTACCTATCAATGTTTACTGAAGCATTATTTACAATTGCTAAAACATGGAGCCAAACCAAATGTTCACAAAGAGATAAATAGATTGAAAAAAGTGTACCATATATACTCTATGGAATACTATTCAGCCACACAAAACAAGACCCTGGCACTTGATAGAATGTGGTTGAATAGGGAAGATTTATTGCTGAGTGAAACAAGCCAGGCTCTGAAAGAAATATATTATATGGATTCACTTAATATATACCAACTATCCACACTATGGTAGAGTTTGAAATACTGGAGGGCATACAACTGAAAATAGTTATGGATGCTGTAGACAGTGTGGAATGGGGTGGGGAGAGAAGGGAAGAATACACAGAAGAATAGTCTGAGAACAAGTAACGTGGCATGACATTTGGGGGACACAGAAATGGTTTGTTACCTATTGATGATAGCATGTATACCATTCTCAACTGACTGGTCTGAGAAATACTTTATGTCAGGTAAATTTTCTTTACCAAATGTTGAATAGCGATTGAATGCTTAAAAAAATAATGAGAATAGGGGCCAGAAGGTAGTGTGGTGGTTAAAGGCACTAGACTCCCACGCGGCCTACCATGGTTTGAGTCACAGACCTGGTGGCTTACTTTCTTAGTTTCTCTCTCTCTCTCTCCCCCTCTCCCCTCCCTCTAAAAAAAGATCATAAAAATGAATAATCTGAAAAATAAATAAAAAGATATTTGATGACATGGATAGTAATATTTTTGTCCTGACTGATATGCATGGTAATTGTGCTGGAAAAAGAAATGTTATACACTGTAAAGATATATGTGATTAGATGTAATATAAAAATAAATTAATAAATTTAATTAATTTTTTTTAAAGATGAAAAGGTGGCAAATAGACAACCTAACAACATGCCTCAGGGAATTGGAAAAGCAATTAAAAACTCTAAAACAAAACCAGGAGAACTATACTGAAAATAAAGAAAACAAAAGCTGGTTCTTTGAAAGATAAACAAAATCGACACATTAGCTAGACTAATTAAGAAGAGAGAAAGGAACCAAATAAATATGCAATGAAACAGGAAATATTACAACAGATATAATAGAAATACATCATTAGAGAATACTATGAATGGCTATGCACCAACAAACAAGAAAACCTGGATGAGATGGACAAATTCCTGGGCACATATAATCACCAAGATTGAATCAGGAAGACATAGAAATCCTGAATAGACCATAACAAGCAATGAGATTTAATCAGTAATAAATACCTCCCAGCAAAGAAAAGCCCAGGTCTTAATGGCTTCACTTCTGAATCCCACAGAACGTTTAAAAAAAGAGCTAACTCTGATTCTACTCAAAATATTTCTAAATCTCTCTTCTGATTACCACACAGCAATGCCCTCAGTCCTACTACACCCCACTCCCATCTTTTGGTGCCCTACTTTTTCTTTATTCTACATATTATTTTCTTCTCACATATTCAGTCCTCACTTCCTTTATCTACACCATCCCTGACTGTTTAGATAGGTCTAGAATTACAATTCTGAAATATTCTAGTATTTTAAGACTCTCTGAAATCCTCCCTTTCACTGAACTACCTGCAAAGAAGGAGATACATTTCTTTGTACACCTGAAGAGAATACTTTTTCTTGGATTACGTTACTAAACACAATTGAAGAGAGACTTTGGCTGTCTCCATTCCACATCAAAAAGGAAACACACTTGCTCCTATTCAAAGAAACGTTCTCCTGAAAGGTTTTTCAAAGGGAACACATCTCCCAATGGTTAGAAGTAGAAGAAGAACCTTAAGTCTGAATAAAGCAGGAAAAATGTCTCCACCAAAAGAACACAGTAACTCGCTTCCTTTTGTTGAAAAAATAGAGGACGTTACCAAAATGTCTGATATAGAGTTTAGAACATTCATGTTGAACAAATACTATAAGCTGGAACAGAAAAGAGACAATGAACTACAGGAGATGAGAAAGTCCTTCAACGATATGAAGGAAGATATGGACATGCAAAGGAAGAATAAGACTGAACTATTAGAGGTGAAGTGTGGGGACACGTTTAAGAGAGAGAGTCCGAGGTGTGGGGACATGCGCTGAGCAAACACCCCATGCTCTTTTGGGGTTTGGCAGATCTTTGTAACTTGTCTTTCCTTAACCTTGGTGACAGACAGAGCAAGGGTGGAAATTACTAGGGGCATTCCAAAGACACATCTGATGGACTTCAAGAAACATCTTGACCCCAAATAGTAAAATCCAATCCCTGCTCTGCATCTGAAAGGTTCTTTAGACTTCTCTGGGTGTGGTGGCACACTCCTTATAGAGAAGTTCTTTAGCTCCTTCCCCACACCTAACAGCTAGTTCTCTGCATTAGAAAGGAAGATGAGATTTACTCTAGATGGGATTACCACCAAGGGATACACCTTGCCTTGGGTGTGACTAATCCCTTATAGATTTGTTAATGGCTTCTTATTGTCTGTAACCTGGCAACTAATCCATGAAGTGTCATGAAACCTACATGTGTACCGTCTCCTTGTACCATAAATAAAGACGTCCAGTTTGTCTGGGCGGCACAAGTTGCTTGGGCTACCTAGGCTCAGGCTGCCTGTGTCCGTTTCTACTCTATCCCTTTGCCTCATTCTTTCCAATTCCCAGGTCCTGGCAAGATGGAGGGCTTTCTCTTTCTCGTCCTCTTTCTCTTCCTCACCAGCAGCCCCCTGATCATGATTCAGCCAGACCCAAGCCCTGGGGTGGACGCCAACAGTGAAGTCTGTAATATGGTAAGTCAAAAACTCTCTCAAAAGTATGAAAAGTCGACTAGACCATGCTGAAGGTTGAATGTCTGATGTAGAAGATAAAACTTCTGACCTAGAGAAAACCACCAAAAAGATAGAGAAAATAACAACAACAAAAAAAAAAACATGAAGATAAGATACGAGAAATACTAGATTACATTAGATGTCCTAACATCCAAATAATTGGTATCCCAGAAGATGAAGAAACTAATAAGAGCATGGAAAATCTATTCCATGAAATCTTGGAAGAAAATTTCCCAAGCATAGAGAGGCACT
>NW_006160172.1:249333-254013 GCF_000334495.1 Tupaia belangeri chinensis
AAGAAAAAACCACAAAAAAGATAGAGAAAATAACAACAACAAAAAAAAAACATGAAGATAAGATACGAGAAATACTAGATTACATTAGATGTCCTAACATCCAAATAATTGGTATCCCAGAAGATGAAGAAACTAATAAGAGCATGGAAAATCTATTCCATGAAATCTTGGAAGAAAATTTCCCAAGCATAGAGAGGCACTCAAACATCCAAACACAAGAAATACAAAGGACACCAAATAGAATCAACCCCAGAAGATATTCCCAAAGGCATATCATAGCCAGACCTGCTAAGACCACAGATAAAGATAAGATACTAAAACTGACAAGAGAGAAATTACAAGTGACTTACAAAGTTCACCCCATCAGGCTAAAACCAGACTTCTCAATGGAAACAATGTAAGCAAGGAAAGAATGGGAAGATGTATTGAAAGTGTTAAGAGAGAGACAATGTCAACCAAGATTATTGTATCCTGCAAGATTACCCTTCATATGGGAAAAGAAGATTAAAATCTTCTCAGACAAACAAAACCTGAAAGAATTTGCCAGCACCAGGCCAGCTCTCCAAAAAACCCTGAAGAAAGTACTGTTCCAGGAAAATTAAAGAAGTAACAGCCAGAAACAAAGGAGTAAAAGGCAACTAAGACAATGGCCAACTTAAATGTCGGGACAGATCCATTAACATCAATAATAACATTGAATGTTAATGGATTAAATTCTCCAATCAAGAGACACAGACTGGCTGAATGTATTAAAAAAACAAAAACCCTCTATATGTTGCCTACAGGAAACCCACTTCATGGATAAAGATATACATAGACTGAAAGTGACGGGTTGGAAAAAGATTTTCCATGCAAATGGGAGCCAAAAAAGAGCTTGAGTCGCAATACTAATCTCTGACAATATGGGCTTTAAAACAAAAACTGTTCGAAGAGACAAAGAAGGGCACTATATTGTAGTAACAGGATCAATCGAAGAAGAAAATATAACGCTTATTAATATCTATGAGTCTAACACAGGAGCACCCAAATATGTGAAGGAAAGACTGCTAGATCTAAAAAGGGAGATAGACTGCAACACACTAATTGTTGGAGACCTCAACATTGCACTATCCCTCCTGGATAGATCATCTAGACCAAAAATAGGTAAAGAGATAAAAGATCTAAATGATATTATAAATCAAATGGACTTAACAGACATCTATAGGACTTTCCATCCCAAAACCTAGAGATACACTTTTTTCTCGCTGCCACATGCAACATTGTCAAAGATTGACCACATCGTTGGGCACAAAGCAAGCTTCTGCAGATTCAAAAGCACAGAAACTATATCCAGCACCTTCAGCCACCATGATGGAATTAAATTTGAGTTTAATTTCAAGAGAAATCCTCAAAAATACTCAAATACATGGAAACATAATAACCTACTCCTGAATGACTCCACAACTACTGAAGAAATAAAGACTGAAGTCAAAAGGTTCATGGAAGCCAATGACAATGAGGACACGTATTTTCATAATCTTTGGGACACTGGTAAAGCAGTCATAAGAGGGAAGTTCATAGCAACTAGTGCACATAAGAGAAGCATGGAAAGAAGGCAAATGGGTCACCTAACATTATGCCTCACAGAATTGGAAAAGCAACAGCAAAAAGATCCGAAAAACTCCAGGAGAAAGAAAATAAAGATATGAGAAGAAATAAATGAAATAGAAAATAAATTAACTATACAATAAATAAATGAAAGTAAAAGCTGGTTCTTTGAAAAGATAAACAAAACTGATACACCAGGTGTATCAAATCTGCAATGAAGCAGGCAAAATAACAACAGACATAGTAGAAATAAAAAAAACATTATTAGAGGATACTATGAACATTTGTATGCCAAGAAATGAGATAATTTGGATGAGATGGACAAATTCCTGGACATGTATAATCTACCTAGATTGAGCCAGGAGGATATAGAAAGTCTGAATGGGTCCATAACAAGCCAGGAGATCAAATCGGTTATGAATAACCTCTCAACAAAGAAAAGCCCTGGCCCTGATGGATTCACCTCTGAATTCTAAAAAACTTTCAAAGAAGAGTTAGCCCCCATTCTGCTCAAGTTATTTATAAAGATCCAAAAGGGTGAATCTCTCCCTAATTCATTCTATGAAGCCTCTATCACCCTTATTCTTAAAACAGATAAAGACAGGACAAGGAAGGAAAATTATAGACCAATATCCTTGATGAATATAGACATAAAAATTCTCAACAAGATACTAGCAAATCGTATACAACAACTTATAAAAAAGATTATACATCCTGATCAGGTACGCTTTATCCCAGGAACGCAAGGCTGGTTCAAAATACGCAAAACCATAAATGTAATACACCATATTAACAGGAAAAAAGATAAAAACCCTATGGTCATATCAACTGATGCAGAAAAGCATTTGATAAGATACAACATCCCTTCATGATCAAGACTCTCGGCATAATCGGCATAGAAGGGTCATTTCTCAACACAATAAAAGCTATCTATGAAAAACCCATAGCGAACATAATCCTCACTAAAGAAAAGCTGAAAGCTTTTCCACTAAAGACGGTACAAGACAATTATGTCCACTCTTCGTTGCAGGATACAAAATTAATATCCAGAAATCCATAGCATTTCTGTATATGAACAACAGGCAGACTGAGATAGAACTGAAAAAAGTTGTTCCATTTACCATAGCCACTAAAAGTATAAGATACTTAGGGATAAATATAACCAAAGAAGTTAAAGACTTCCACAAGGAAAACTATGAGAAGCTAAAAAAAGAAATTGAAAATGACACAAAAATAGTGGAAGGACATACCATGTTCCTGGATTGGAAGAATTAATATAATCAAAATGGCAATTATACCCAAATTAATCTACCTATTTAATGCAATGCCAATCAAAGTACCAGATAAATTCTTTACAGATCTAGGAAAGATAATCATAAAGTTTGTCTGGAATCATAAAAGACCCCGTATTGCCAAAGCAGTTCTGCTCAAGAAGAATGGAATGGGCGGCATCTCACTCCCTGACCCAAAAATATACTACAAAGCTGTGGTAATCAAAACAGCTTGGTACTGGCACAGAAACAGACAGGTGGACCAATGGAACAGAATAGAGTCCCCAGAAATGAATGCTAAAACACACAGCCAATTGATTATTTTTAATATATGTTCAATCACATTATTTAGCTTACAAAGTGAACATTTCAATATGTGTACATTTCTCCCCAGTCCAGTTGATCAAAATATCTTCAACCGATAACACCACACCTCTCCATCCTGTCAATGCTCTGTCTCTGTATCCCTCCTCCAAATGTCCTTCTTTAGGTCCCACTTCTCCACACACACCACATCTGGCACCAAGCCCCATCTCTTGTGTTTGTACAAGTTTAGGTCAATTAGTCTCAGTTATAGAGTGCAGACACTCGGTATATATTAAGTGGAGACATACCATGATACCATGTGTCTCCTTCATAGACAGGCTTGCTTCACTCAGCAGTAAATCTTCCATATTCTTCCACTTTCTATCAAAAGCCAGGGTGGTTTTTTTTTCACATTATTTATTATTTTTATTTTGTATATGCTTTCAATCATATTGCTTGGCTTACAATGAGACCATTTCGATATGTGAACATTTCTCCCCAGACCCGTTGATCAAAATATCTTCAACAGATAACACCACACCTCCCCATCCCATCAGTGCACTACCTCTGTATCCCTTCTCCAAATGTCCTTTGTTAGCCCTCACTCCTCCACATACACCTCATCTGACATTCACACCCATCTCTTGTGTTTGTACAAGTGTTAGTCAATCAGTTTCAGTCATAGAATGCAGACATATGTTAAGTGAGGACATACAATTGACAAGGGGTACCAGTCAATCCAGTAGGAAAAGGAAAACCTCTTCAGCAAGTGGTGCTGGCAAAACTTGATCTCCACTTGCAGAAAGATGAATCTGAACCCCTACCTCTCACCTCTGACAAAAATAAAGTCAAGGTGGATCAAAGATCTAAATCTAAAACCCCAAACTATAAAACTGCTCCTGGAAAACACCGGGGAAAATCTGGGAAAAACTTCTTAAATGAGACTCCCAGCACACAGTCGATAATCCCCAAAATAGACAAGTGGGATTACATCAGACAGAGAAGTTTCTGCATGGCAAAAGTCACAGTGATTAGAGTGAATAGACAGCCTTCATAATGGGAAAATATTTTTGTAAATTTTGCATCAGACAAGGGACTGATAACCAGAATTCACAGGAAACTCAAGCAGCTGTTCCAGAAAAAAAACAATGAATTCTATTAAAAGATGGGAGAATGAATTGAAAAAAACCACTCTCTAAAGATGACATATAAATAGCTTAAAGGCATATGAAAAAGTGCTCAATATCCCTCATTGTAAGAGAAATGCAGATCAAAACAACAATGAGATATCACCTAACCCCAGTCAGAATGTCAAAGATTAAAAAAACACAAAAAAATGATAAGCGCTGGTGGGGGTGTGGTGAAAAGGGAACTCTCTTACACTGCTGGTGGGAATGTAAATTGGTCCAACCACTGTGGAGAACAATTTGGAGATTCCTCAAAAATCTACAAATAGAACTACCATATGATCCAGCAATTCCACTCCTTGGTATCTACCCGAAGGACAGAAGAATAC
>NW_006160172.1:254303-261814 GCF_000334495.1 Tupaia belangeri chinensis
ATATATATATATATATTTGAAACCATACTGCTTCTGTTGTTATAAAGGCATAAAATTAAACAAAATTATAAGTAATATTTTGAACATTATCTTTAAAATTCAGTATTTTGAAATTTTGAAAGTTGTTTCTAAACTGTCAAGAACTATAGAGTATGAGCTAAAATTTTTTGATATGTATAGTAAATGTTTGTGGAAAAATGTAAAAATAAATAAATGAAAGAAAAAAAAAATCTGGAGTACTGGGACCAGCAGATGGCATAGTGTTTCCATCGCTGGACTCCCACGTGGCTGACCACAATTTCGGTACCAGACTTAGTGGATTGAGAATCATGGTGGACACATATACATGCAGGCCCAAGATCCCAAGAGGAGAATAGAGAAGGGATTGCAGTGTAGCCATCCCCATGGAGGCTGATTTCTCACTTTCCCTGTCACTGTCTCTGTCTCTGTGCCTCTGGTGAATGCACACAGCCTACAGCCAAAACCTCTTTAAAAGAAAAGACATCTGGAGTGAAAGCTGTGCATGCCCATGCTGAGGTCACCAGAGATATGCCACTTCCTGCTCTGGTGAGGACTTCCTTGCTATCACTTGGTACATAAATGAGTAATTAGAACCATTAGGCAGCTCTTGATAGTTCTCCTAAAGAATATAAACATTGCTAGTGTAGCTGTGTGGGTTTTTAATACATTTATCTCCTTTTTCTGAGATAGTTCTAATTGGTTTAGTGCCAGAGTCCTTCCTGAAATGTCTGCTTCAGCTTCTTTCTCAAGATATATGTCCTTTTCTCCACCAGTAAATGACTGGTAGTTCTTCTATGGGTGTTTTTATGCACAAGTAACCAGCACTCTATTTCTTGTAGTATTTGAGAAATACTTTGCTTGGTAATAAGATTAAGGTCTTTAAGCATTGTCTTTAACAAAGTATATCTCATTTTGTTCAGTGAATACCTTCCATGTTAACCTTGAGGTTTTTTTTTTCTTTTTATAATGTTCCACAAATAATTATTTCTTTTAATATACAGACTCTATGGGGGAATTTTGTTAATTTTTATTTTTATGTAGGTTTTTCCAGGGCCAGCCAGGTGATGTGGTGGTTAAGGCACTGGACTTCCACATGTGATCACGTATCGAGTGTTAGATCCAGTACTTTGCAAATCATGCTGGGTGCGTGTGCATATGTGCCCAAAATCTCAGGACAAGAATGGAGGAGGAGGGATTGCTGTATGGCCATTTCCCTGGGGAGTGCTTTCTGCTTTTTCTCCTCTATTTTTCTAGTGAGTATACCCAGCCTATGGCCAAAATCTTAAAAGAAAAAAAAAGTTTTCCAAATATTTAGTGTCACAGTTTGGAGTAAGACTCAAGAGGCAATTATCTCAAGAGAAAAAAAGAAAAGCTTACTGACCAAGAGTGGTCCAAGGGTCTGAAGCCAGAGGTGTTTCATCCCACTCACAAGAAAAGAGGAGGGTTCTATAGGACAACTGACTAAGAAAGGTATTTTGGGAGATTTTATGTCACATTTTGCATGTACTAAATACTTTGTGGGTTTTATTTTCAAATTGGGGCCATCAGACCCTGTACCTATTTTGTTGTTATGTAATAGTTTGGGGGTCAGCATGCCTTTACACTTAGTGAGTTTTTGTAAACTCTAAAATTCCGAGTTCATATTAAAATACTTTTATTGAATTACATTGTACTTTTGAAATATAATTCCCTTATTATATTTACCAGTTACATAGATGCTTTAAGTTTGTGGCTTCTTTTCCATAGATTTCAAACTATCTCTAATCCTTCTAAGAGATTTTACTTAATTCTTTTTATTTAACTTTAGTTTTTTGCTCATTTGTTGATTTTTTTTTTTTTTAGGTTTTTGCCAGATAGAATACTTTACCCTTTTTACTTTGTTACCTGCCACCTAAGCCTATCTGCTGCTTATAGTTAATAAAATGAGAAGAAGAGACTGGAGAAGGAAATTTACTTCTGTAGTCAGTTACAGTCAGCAAGTACCATCAAACTGTCTGGAATAACTCAATATGTTTTTGGTGTATATATAGATAAAAGATGCAAGCACAGGCAAATCATTCTTCATTACATATAATCAATCACTTTTCCCTGAGTAATTTTACTGATTCATTCCAATACCCATTCCTGGCTTCTCATCCAGGCAATCCTCAAACTGATTTCCTAGGTCAGATTGTTCTCATTAGAGACCTTCTTTAATTTCAAAATAGCTACAGTTTGGCTAAACCTTAACTGGTTTGCTTCAACTCCATTGACTATTTTTAACTTATTTTCATTATGTTGAGTTCTCTTTAAACCATATAATTCATATGGATATCTCAGAAGGAAATTTATGCCGGGCTATAACAGAAAGTCTTTCTGTCTCAAAATGATGACTATTTAAAAAGGTGTCTCTTAACATGTTGTAGGATCTGCTTGGGATTCTGCATGATCTTAGACCAATATCTGAGGGGATACCAGTTTTCATCTACTCAGTGGCCTTCTTTGATCCTTACCACTTGGAAGCATGGATAAAACATGCTTCATGTAGGTATTTCCATATTCTTAGCTATACCTAGATACGTTCTTCCTTTCTACTCAGAGGGCTATTATAATGCACATTTGTACATGTTCTCTGGGTACCAAATAAAGACATTTACCTTTTGAAAGCAAAGTCTTGCATTAATCTGGTTCTTTCTTTGTAGATCTGATTGAAGTTGATAATTTCATATTTCTTTTGATTTGAAGGGAATAGAGATGAGCAAGACCTTCAGAGGAAATATTTTTAGATGAATTCATTTTTCAAGTTGGAAGAAATCTAATGAGCTCAAATGATGAATCAATTGATTGTGAAGAGATAGAGAGGTTTGGTAAATATTTGGTTCATAAACAGTAGTATAATTCTCTATAAAAACAATGAGAGACCAGCAGTTAGCATAATGGCTATGTCACTGAACTCCCACATAGCCAACTGCGGTTCGAGTCCCAGACCTGGTGGCTTGAACTCACGCTGGGCATGTGTGCATGCATGCCCAGAATCACGAGATGAGAATGGAGGAGAAGGGACTGTGGCATGGCCATCCCCCCTGGGGGGTGATTTCTTGCTTTCTATCTCTCTGTCTCTCTATGTCTTTCTGGCGAGTGCACACGCCCTATAGTAAAAACCTCTCCAAAAAAAAAATGAGATACAAGGATTTAATTACAGACATTGGACTTAGTCAGATGTAACATGGCTCTCACTCAGTAGGAAAGAAGGGGTAGTCGATGAGTATGACTGCAGTAATATTCTCAGGTATGGTGATAACCTGAGTAATTAGGTAATCCACCTGCAATTCACTTTGAGAGAATAAATGGCACTTTCAAAATTTATATATTGAAGTCATAAAGTTCTCAGGATATCTAAATTTGGCTAAAATTGGACATAATAGTTTTTAAAAACATAAGTTGAAAAGAGGTCATTAGGGCGGGGCCTGATCCAATGTGATCAGTGTCCTTATGAGAAGAGGAAACCAGGGTACTGGCAGGTACATAGGAAAGGAATGTGAAAACTTAGGGAGAAGGCTATCATGTGTAAGAGAAGCCACACAGGTCTCAGAAGAAACCAACTCTGTACATGACCCTGGACTTCTTGTTACCAGTGGGTCAAACTGGGCAGGAGTAAAGAAGTGTGATTTTTGGGGAAGTGAAATCAATACTCTATCTCCACCTCTGGAATGGTTGAGGATGTGGGAACGGGGAGTAATCAAAATGATATTGTAATGATATGAGGGGATTTCTGTTTATTAATAATAGAGCTCCTATTCCACGTAAAACCTAGGTGTGGTGAGAAGCACCTAAAGACTCCAAGTATAGGAGACAGAGAGCATAATTAAAGTTATAACTGTGTCTCTCACTAGCAGTATAACTTTATCACACTACCAAAGTTTTTCAACTTTTGCTTACATCATTTTTTAACTTACTAAATAACCAACAATCAGAAGAGTAGTGAATAAGTGAATATATGTAATACAAAAGTAAAACTCATATTAAATGCAGATTTACTCTTTTTTCTGAACTTCAAGTACAAATGGATGAATTAATTTCAGTTTCTTTGTGACACATCATTTGTCCATGATATACACTTAATTATTATTGAACATTAGGAAAGTAATGGCAATTTATAAAGGCTTGATCTCTCAAATGTGTGTGTGTGCAAGTTATTGAAGTAGAACTATTACAGCTAGAGATGGTTAATACAAAACAAAATTTCAAAATTTATCTACATTAGTAAAATAACATAGAGTTGCTGGATTTTTTTTTTCTAGAGAGGTTTTTGCTAAACGATACATGTGCTCATCAGAGAGAAAATGAGAAGTCACCCCCCAGGGGGGATGGTCATGCCACAATCCCTTCTTTTCCATACTCCTCTTAAGAATTTAGGCACCCACACACACATGCCTGGTGTGAGTTTTAAGTTGCCAGGTCTGGGACTTGAACCACAGTTGACCACATGGGAGTTCAGCGACATAACCATTGTGCCATCTGCTGGTCCCAAGTTACTGGATTTATTCCTGAGACTTAGCCATTTTTTATTTTCTGAGCATTTTTTGAGAGGTTTTTTCCTATAGAGCACATGCACTTGCCAGAGAGAGAGAGACAGAGAGACAGAAAGCGATAAATCACCCCCCCCCCAGGATGGATGGCCATGCTGCAATCCCTTATCCTCCATTCTCCTCTTGGGATCTTGGGCATGCATGCACATGCACCTGGTGTGAGTTTAAGCCAATGAGTCTGGGACTCAAAATGTGGTGGACTACGTGGGAGTCAGTGACATAGCCATTACGCTAACTGCTGGTCTCTTTTCTGAGCATTTCTTGACCTCAAAGATTGAGTCACGCATTAACAGAAACATTATAGTCTATGTACTCCTGAGGATTTTACAGCAAGCTTGGCAGGGTAGGTGCCTTTGACCCCTCCAACAAAGTGAGTTTTTACAGTGATTAGCCTTACAACAAAGCAGACTCTAGGCACAGAAATAAAATCACCACATGTTTTCTCTAAAATATGGAAACTGAGGAAAAAAAGGCTTCGTGAAATAGAGAGGTGCAGAATAGTTCCTGGAGGGTTGGAAGGATGGGGCAGGAGAAAAGGGACATTCAGTAACAAAAACAAAATTGCAGTACATGGAAGGAACAGGCTCTAGTGTCGCAATACACAGTGGGGAGAACACGGTTAACAAAAACTTACATGTATCTGAGAGGTTAAAGAAGAGGATTTTGTGTTTCCTAAGCAAAGTAATGACAATTGGTTGATACTAATTACCCTGATTTAATCATTACACATCGTATTCATGTACTAGACTCACAATGAGGCCCCATAAACAAGTAAAATTATTACATATATTAGAAATTTATTTTTTCATTTTTTAAAGAATTTTTTAAATTTATTTATTTTTGTATATATATATTCAATCACACTGTTTAGCTTACAATGTGAGCATTTGAATATGTGAACATTTCTCCCGTTGATCAAAATATCTTCAACTGATAACACCACACCTCCCCATCCCGTCAATGCTCTGTTTCCATATCCCTTCTCCAAATGTCATTCGTTAGGTCCCACTCCTCCACATACACCTCATCTAACAATCACACCCATCTCTTGATCTCTTGTGTTTGTCCAACCATTAGTCAATCAGCTTCAGTCATAGAGTGCAGACATTCGGTATATGTTAAGTAGGGACATACAATGTCTCTCATTCATAGCCTGGCTTGCCTCACTCAGCAGTAAATCTTCCATATTCTTCCACTTTCTGTCAAAAGCCAGAGTTTTGTTGTTTTTTTTAATGGCTGAATAGTATTCTATAGAGTATATGTGCCACATTTTTCAATCCATTCCTCCACACGGGGGCATTTGGGTTGGTTCCATGACTTAGCAACCGTGACTAGTACCACAATAAACATCAATGTGCAAGCACTTTTCCAATGAAGAATTCTTCTGTCCTTTGGGTAGATACCGAAGAGTGGGATTGCTGGATCAGATGGTAGTTCTATTTGTAGATTTTTGAGAAATCTTCAAATTATTCTCCACAGTGGCTGGATCAATTTACATTCCCACCAACACTGTAAAAGAGTTCCCCTTTCACCACACCCCCAACACTTATCTTTTTCTTTTTTTTTAAACTTAGGCATTCAGGCTGGGGTTAGGTGGTACCTCATTGTTGTTTTATACCTGCATTTCCCTTATGATAAGGGATGTTGAACATTTTTTCATATGCCTTTTGGCTATTCATATGTCATCTTTAGAGAGTGCTTTTTTCAACTCCTTCTCCCATCTTTTAATATGGTTGATCATCATTTTTCCAAACAGCTTCCTTAGTTCCTTGTGTATTTTAGTTATCAGTCCCTTATCTGATGCAAAATTTACAAAAATATTGTCCCGTTGTGAGGGCTGTCAATTAACACTAATTACTGTGTCCTTTACTATGCAGAAACTTCTTAGTCTGGTGTAATCCCACTTGTCTATTTTGGGGATGATTGACTATGTTTTGAGAGTCTTATTTAAGAAGTCTTTTCCTACCCCAATGTCTCCCAGAGTTTCGCCAGTATTTTCCACCAGTAGCTTTATAGTTTGATATCTTAGATTCAGATCTTTGATCCATTTTGATTTGATTTTTGTTATTGGTGAAAGATGGGGGTTCAGTTCCCTCTTTCTGCAAATGGATACTCAGTTTTTTCAGCACCATTTTTAAAAAAGGTTTTCCTTTTCCCAGTGGATTGACAGAAATCCCTTGTCAAACGATCACTTGACTGTATGTTTGAGCATTTGTTTCTGGGGATTCTGTTCTGTACCATTGGTCCTCATGTCTATTTCTGTGCCAGTACCATGCTGTTTTGATTACCACTGAATTGTAGTATATTTTTGGGTCAGGGAGTGAGATGCTGCCAACTCCACTCGGCTTGTGTAAAATTGGTTCGGCAATACAGGGTCTTTTATGATTCCAGACAAATTTTATGATTGTCTTTTTTACATCTGTGAAGAATGTGTCTGGTACTTTGATTGGCATTGCCATTAAATATGTAGATTAATTTGGGTAAAATTGCCATTTTGATAATAATAATTCTTCCAATCTATGAACATGGGATGTCCTTCCATTTTTTGTGTCATTTTCAATTTCTTTTTTTATCTTCTCATAGTTTTCCTTGTGGAGCTCTTTAACTTCTTTGGTTAGATTTATTCCTAAATATCGTATATTTTTTGTGGCTATGGTAAATTGAATAACTTTTTTTCAGTTTTATCTCAGTCTGCCTGTTATTCATATATAGAAATGCTATAGATTTCTGTATATTGATTGTATATTCTGCACCTTTACTGTAATCATGTATTACTTCCAGTAATTTTTCCATGGAGACCATTGGGTCTTCTATGTGTACAATCATGTCGTCCACAAATAGAGAGAGTTTCACCTCTTCTTTTCCTATTTGAATGCACTTTACTTTTTCCTCTTTTCTGATTACATTGGTGAGGACTTCCAG
>NW_006160172.1:262144-281554 GCF_000334495.1 Tupaia belangeri chinensis
TAGAATGAATTAGGGAGAGATTCACCCTTTTGGATCTTTAGAAATAACTTGAGCAGAATGGGAGTTAACTCTTCTTTGAAAGTTTTGTAGAATTCAGAGGTGAATCCATCGGCACCAGGGCTTTTCTTTGTAGGGAGGTTATTTATTACTGATTCAATCTCCTAGCTTGTTATGGGCCTATTCAGACTTTCTATATCCTCCTGGCTCATTCTTGGTAGATTATAATTGTCCAAGAATTTGTCCATCTCATCCAGATTGTCTTGTTTCTTAGCATATAGCTGTTCAAAGTATTCTCTAATGATGTTTTGAATTTCTACTATGTCTGTTGTTATGTTATCAGCCTCATTGCATATTTGATTCACCTGGTTCCTTTCTCTCTTCTTCTTAATAAGTCTCACCTAGCAGTGTATCAATTTTGTTTATCCTTTCAAAGAACCAGCTTTTACTTTCATTTATTTTCTGTATAGTACGTTTATTTTCTATTTCATTTATTTCTGTGCAGATCTTTCTTTCCTTTCTCCTGCAATTTTTTGGAATTTTTTGCTGTTGCTTTTCCTATTCTCTGAGGCTTGATGTTAGGTTATCCATTAGCCTTCTTTCTGTATTCCTCTTATGTGCACTAATTGCTATGAACTTTTGACAGGGCCATGCCACTAACACAAGCTGGTAAAGAGGCTGACTCCCATGCCTAAGACAAGGCCTGGACTGGGAAGAAACTGTGAGGAAAGGCCGGCAGTTTATGAGCCTTAAAATTCCAATGTGTTGTTGTAATGGCCTGCACACAATTTCCCTGCCATGAGTTTTACTGTTGTTACGGTACCCTGCAAAGGTAAAATATCACCCCCAACCTTACTGCAACTTTACAATAAAGCCAATTCATGATTCTGTAGGAATGTGGTTTCCTAAGATGGCGCAAGGGTCAGGGAAACTGAGACATACCCCCACCTGCCTGTTTTTAGCCAAAATTAACATATGTTAGGTTAAGTTAGTATTAGCCAAATTAGCGTTAGTAGCATATGTAGACTAAGTTAGTTTAAGGCTAATTTTACGTAAATCCCCTTTGT
Source organism: Tupaia belangeri chinensis (assembly GCF_000334495.1). NCBI lineage: Eukaryota > Metazoa > Chordata > Mammalia > Scandentia > Tupaiidae > Tupaia > Tupaia belangeri. Next base: position 263,209 of record NW_006160172.1, read on the forward strand.
TAAAGCTGCAGGCTAAAGTTAACTTATGTTAGGCCAAGTTAGCATATCCACCACCATGACAGGGACTTAAAGATAAAACAGAAGAATTCACTGATTAACAGACAAAGAATTCAGCAAATAAAATACAGGGACCCATGGGTTAATAGAGGAAGGACAGATCTGACTAACAGTGACAGAATAAACACACCTGAAGGCTCCAGGAGAAAGAGTAACTAGCTGGAAGTTCTTATCTGGTTCAGGCAAGCAACAGATAGTCCCTAACTACAAACAGTTTCTCCCCTGTGTGCTGTTAACTATGAAAAACTACTAATAAAACATCCTGTGTTGTCTCCTGAGCTACAAGATCACCTTCCTTTCCCATATGGGCAATGGACTCACCCCCTTTAGCTGTAATATATAGATAGTCCATATATTAACTGTGTCTTTACTTGACAAGATTTCTATCTAGGCCTTTGTAACCAGCAATGTTGCCGCCCTGGCCCAGGACTGAAGATATCAAGCTGGCCTGGAACTGAAGTTATCAAGCTTCCTGCAAGCCCCCTCTTTGAAAGACCCTTCCCAGTAATCAAGATCTAAGAAGAAAATACAACAGGCAAATTGACTTCCTCATCCTGAGAACTATGATTGATTTTACCTAATCTGACAAGACAAACAGCATGTTTTATAATTATTGTTTCCATGCTTTGTAGTCCCTATTTCTTAAAGTAAATTTTTTACTTCCCCTCACCCCCCTTACTTCCTAAACATCCCCCAATAAATACATATATTTCAATAGCCACTGGGATGTAGTCTGGAGCTGGCTCCGGCTGTAGCCAGCTGAGAACATGCGAAAGAGTATTGAGGTCTCAGTATAATTTTTGTTCCTGATCACCTATGTTGTCTTCCTGTGTACGAGTCTCAACCCACTCTGGCTGGAACAAGGCCTCTGGAAACTTCCCTCTTATGACTGCATTAGCAGTGTCCCAAAGATTATGGAAACTTATGTCCTCATTGTCATTGGCTTCCATGAATCTTTTGATTTTGGTCTTTATTTCTTCAGTAATTCCAGAGTCATTCAGGAGTAGGTTATTTAGTTTTCATGTTTTTAGGTAGTTTTGAGGATTTCTCTTGAAATTAAACTCAAGTTTAACTCCATCATGGTCAGAGAAGATGCTGCATAAAGTTTCTATGCCACTGAATCTGTGGAGGCTTGCTTTGTGTCCTATGATGTGGTCAATCTTCGAGAAGGTTCCATGTCGAGGTGAGAAAAAATGATATCTTGTGGATTTTGGGTGGAAAGTTCTATAGATGTCTGTTAAGTCCAATTGATTTATGGTATCATTTAGATCCTTTATCTCCTTACCTATTTTTTGCCTAGATGATCTGTCCAGAGGAGATAATATGGTGTTGAGGTCTCCAACAATTAGTGCGTTACAGTCTATCTCCCCTTTTAGATATAACAATATTTCCTTCACATATTTGGGTGTTCCTGTGTTAGGTGCATAGATATTAATAAGTGTTATATCTTCTTGATCTATAGAGACTTTTACTATGATATAGTGCCCTTCTTTGTCTCTTCGAATGGTTTTTGTTTTAAAGCCTATTTTGTCAGAAATTAGTATCACAACTTCAGCTCTTTTTTGGTTCCCAATTGCATGGAAATCCTTTTACCAACCTGTCACTTTCAGTCTATGTATGTAGATATCAATGAGGTGAGTTTCCTGTAGGCAACAGATAGAGGGTCTCTGGTTTTTTTTTTGTTTGTTTATTTTTTGGGGGTTTTGTTTTGTTTTGTTTTGTTTTATCCATTCAATTAGTCTGTGTCTCTTGATTGGAGAATTTAATCCATTAACATTCAATGTTATTATCGATATTACAGGATCTGTCCCGACATTTATATTGGCCATTGTCTTAGTTGCCTGTTATTTCTTTGTTTCTGGCTATTGATTCTTTAGTTTTCCTGTACTTTCTCCAGGGTTTCTTAAAGAGCTGGTCTGGTGCTGGCAAATTTTTTCAGGTTTTGTTTGTCTGAGAAGATTTTAACCTTTTTTTTTTTTTTCCCATATGAAGGATAATCTTGCAGTATATCATAGTCTCGGCTGAAATTGTTTCTCTCTTAACACTTTCAATACATCTTCCCATTCTTTCCTTGCTTGCATTGTTTCTGATGAGAGGTCCGGTGTTAGCCTGATGGTATGGCCTTTGTAAGTTACTTCTCATTTCTCTCTTGCCAGTTTTAGTATCATGTCTTTATCTGTGGTCTTAGACAGCCTGGCTAAGATGTGCCTTGGGGAAGATCTTCTGGGGTTGAGTCTATTTGGAGTCCTTTGTATTTCTTGGGTCTGGATGGTTGATTGCCTCTCTAACTTGGGAAATTTTCTTCCAGGGTTTCATGGAATTTATTTTCCATTCCGCTATTAGTTTCTTCACCTTCTAAGATGCCAATTATTCTCATGTTTGAGTGTCTAATGGAGTCTAGTATTTCTCGTATATTATCCTTGTGTTTTTTTTTTTTTTGTAATTTTTTCAATCTTTTTGGTGTTTTTTTTTTTTTTTTCTGGGTGAGAGGTTTTAGCTTCTACATCGGAGATTCAATTTTCAGGTCTAATTGGCTCTTAATACTTTACAGAGTTTTTGTTTTCCTGCATTATAAACTTTATCTCTAATAGTTCCACCTGATTCTTTCTCAGTGTATCCATTTCTTTTTTCATATCCTGGAAGGACTTCCTAATTTCCTGCACTTCATTGTCTCTTTTCTGTTCCAATTCACAGAATTTGGTCACCATGAAAGTTTGAAATTCTTTGTCTGTCATTTTGGTAATGTCCTCCATATTTACAAAACATGGAGGGGCATTTTCCTTTGTTGGAGATATATTTCCTTGTTTATTCACACTTGAGTCTGTTTTTCTACTTCTAGCCATTAGAAGATGTATTCCCTTTTGAAAACCTCTTGGGGGAACATTTCTCCCACTAGGAGTAAGAGTGTTTCCTTTTGGCTGGGAATAGATGTTTGCTGAAGTCTCTCTTCTGTTGTTTTTACCAATGTACTCTCAAGAGAGGAACTCTACTGAGGTGTCTAAACATCAGTATCTCCGTTCTCCCAGGTGTATCACCAGGAGGGGGAGTCTTGGGCTAGGGAGTCTGGAAGTGAGTGGGAGTCAGAGATGAACCTCCCTTAATATCCCTTGCTGGACAGATGCCTTTAGGTGGACCTTGTGCCTGCTGCCAAGAAAGGACAGTCTCTAAAGAATTCATTTTATATATCATTATTATTACTTTTAAGTTGATACAGGCACTCACAAGAGACAGAGAGAAAGTGAAAAAGCTAAGCCATCAGGTCCATACTGAACTTCAGTTGGCCATTGTGAAAATCCAGTGCTCAAACCACCATACCACCTGCTGGTCCATAGCAATTAAACAAAAAAATCCTTATTTTGTTTATCTCCAGTTCCATTGAGGAAAAATCTGTGAATTAGAATTGAATGAGAATACAAAGAAAGCACAACTCCACACAGCTCTGATGGATTCTGGAGAATCATCGCTAGCAGATAAAGCAATAATAATGAAATCTGAGAAATTCCACAGTATTTACCTATGGGTGGAAACCAAAATCCACATGTAGAATGAGTCATGGTTCTCTGTGATTTGGGATGTGGGAGGGAACTGAAGAACTCTGGAGGCCATGAGCTAATCAGGATAATAGCCCAACACTTTCCTGTCCTTATCTGTAAGATACCTGTACTTTTACTGTCTTTATTACCCACCACAGCCACTTTCTGTGTGATGTTGACCATTGAAAATATAGGAGAGTCCTGTGCTGATTTCTCACAGTGTACTGCATTTTTCTGTTGCTTGGTTGAAAGCTCAGATTCAAATAAGTGTGGGGGCTTCAGGACAAGTGAGTCTGGACACTGCACGAGATTGGAGTCTCATGGTTTCATTCTCCAACCACAGCTTTGCCTGCTTGGTTCCTGAGTAGTGTATCAGTGACAACCTGGAGGAAGACAGCAAGAAGTTGAGTTATTGACAGTGAATTCACTGGTGAGTAGGGAATGCCTTTTTCAACTAAAATTTCATTTGGAGAAGTGGGCAGGCTTCTATTTGCATGGAGGATTTCAGGATTCTGAGCTCCACTTTGGTTGCACAGGGCTCTGGAGTGGCTATCCTGGGTCAGGAAATCATTGGTGACTAATATCCAATCTAATATCACACTAATTTATTCTAGTCTCATCATGATGGTGTCATTACAAAAGAGAAGTGTTATCTTTTCTTTCTCATCCAGTCTGTGGCTTCACTGGGAAAAACACACACATGCACACACAAAAATATAGACTCATCCATTATGCATCCTGTAGACCCAGACCCCTCACCTCAAGGTGACAGTCTCCCAGGTGCCTGCCATACCTGTAGCCACCCTTGAGCTCCATAGACAAGATGCCCACAGGGCCAGGCCTGAAGCTCCAGTTCCATGCAGGTTAACTCTCTCCATCCCAGTGTCCCTGACCTTTGCAGGCTCCTCCCACTCCAGGTCCTGGCCAGGCACCCCCTCTCACCTCGCTTAAGCTCACCTCTGGGGCATACCAAGGACCCTCATGGTGCTCAGGGTGACTAAGTCACCCATGGGCCCAATAAGGGCCCACACAGGGTTGCACATGGGCAGTGTAGCGGTTCTTGCCACCAGCGCTCACTGGGTGAGGTCCACACACTGCCCGAGGGCAAGCCTGCTGGTGGCTAGCATTCCAGCCCCTTGGCACAGATAGCACAGCTGAGGCAGCTCTAGCTAGGTCTTAGGCTTGGGTTCTAGCATCCAGGTCTCTGGGTCAGGTTGGGTGGGAGGCTGGGGAGCCAGCTTGGCTGCTGACTGCTAGTGACAGTCCTGGGGCAGAGAACTGGGGTGGGGTGGGGTGGGGAAAAGGATACTCAACCTTTATGAAGATCTGGCCCTGTGGAAGACATTTTAGTCTCCAGGCTCAAGGTCTCCCTAGGCCTTCCTACCCATAGCCCCCTGTGATCCATATTTCTTGGATGCTCACCCCATCCAACCCACCTTTGGAGACCCCGTGTTTTAACAGGCAGCTCCAGGGCCTCTGGAAAACATTTATTTCTGACCTTGGGCACACATGTACACACGCCGGGTGTGACTTTAAGCCACTGGGTCCAGGACTCAAACCATAGTCAACTACATGGGAGTCCAACAACATAGTCATTATGCCAACTGCTGGTCTCTCGAGGGCCTTTTCTGTGGTTGATTTCAAGTTTAATTCCATTCTGGTCAGAGATGATGCTGTATATGTTTTCTGTACTTTTAAATTTTAGAGGCTTGGTACCAGCGGAGGGTGTAATGGTTACATCACTGGACTCCCACCTAGTCAACTGCATTCTGGGCCTGGTGACTTAAAATTCACACTGGGTGCTTCTGTGTACATGCCCAAAATCTCGAGAGGAGAATGGAAGAGAAGGGATTGTGATGTGGCCATTCCCCCAGGGGATGATTTTTTACTTTCTGTCTTTCTGGCAAGCACATGCACTCTATAACAAAAATCTCTCTTAAAATTTTTTGTAGAAGCTCACCCACTACACTACAAGTCTTTCTCTGCCACTTTCCTCTTGGGATTGTGGGCATGTATGCACACATGCCTGGCATGGTTTTTCAAGTCACTAGGTTCAGGACTGGAACCACCCAGTTAGCCACAGAGGATTCAGCACCTGTAACTAACATGCCACCTGGCTGGCTCCATAGACTTATTTTTAATAACTTTCTGGAAATCAGCAAAGCCCAGTTTTACCCACAATCTGGTAACTGAACCACTCTCTCATTCAGATTTTTGGTGGGGAGGAACTTAAACCTTTCTACATTATGTACCAAGCTATTTATCCCTAAGAGAACATTCTGTATATTTCATTGTTGTACACTTGTCTGCAGTTTAATATGAAAACTTATACATATCCTGTGGATGTTATCAAGTTCAATTGGATTTATACTTCTGTAATCCTAACAGAGCAAATAGAAACTCACTAGTCTTGGTGTCTTCACTCAATTTCAACAGGGATTTCACTCAGGCTTCTGGACATTCTGAAAATACAACATCAAAAACATGATCGAGTGGGACCAGCAGTTGGCCTAATGGCTATGTCACTGGATTCCCATGCAGTCGACTGCGGTTCAAGTCCCAGACCCAGTGGCTTAAACTCACACTGGGCTTATGTGCTTGCATGCCCAAGATCCTGAGAGAAGAATGGAGGAGAAGGGACTGTGGCATAGCCATACCCCCTGGGGGGTGATTTCTTGCTTTCTGTCTCTGTCTCTCTCTGTCTTTCTGGCTAGAGCATGCATCCTATAGCAAAAAAAAAACCACAAAAAAAAAAAAAAAAAAAAAAAAAAAACTTGTGCCAGCAAGTGGTGTGGAGGTTAAGGAGCTGAATTCTACATGGCCAGCTTTGTGATTAGAGTCCTGGATATGGCAGCTTGAAAATCACTAGAATCTGAGCATGCTTGCCTAAAATCCTGAAAGTAGCTTATAGGAGAAGAGATTGTAGCATGGCCGTCTATATATGTGTGTGTGTGTGGGGGGGGTATTTCAACCTTTCCCTCTCATTATCTCTTTTTGTCTTTCTCTGGTGAGTGCACGTGACCTATAGCAAAACCTTAAAAAACACAACAAATCTGTGCACATAAATGCAATGACTTTTTTTTTAGCCAGACTGAAAGAAACACAGATGGAAACTCTGGTCTATTTCAAGTGATTCTAAATAGAATCACCCCCACACATTTTTTTTTTAAAAATGTAAAATTGAGGGGGAAATTTAATTCTGTCTACAAGTTAGGAAGTTCTTCCACCTAACTTAAGTGTAAGAAATGCTCCTTCAACTGTTGGGGAACAGAAAACAATGGCAAGGGCTCTTTACCCAGAGTGAGGGAGGGGCTGAACCCCTATCTTCAGAGAGTACAGCCAGGTGGCCCCTTTAAAGGCTCCTCATTTTCATGGATGTAAACTCTTCAACTGCTGCAGGGATGCTTCCTCAGTGTAATGATTGTAGCTATTTATTAAAAGGCCATCTACAGGGTGTGCTCAGAAAGTTTGCAACTTGGAGATTCAATGTTTCCAAAGTTTGTGAACTATTTCTCCTTTCAATCTTTTATGCAAGTTCCATTTTCTACCCATTTTTCATTTTAGGATACATTAAGGTGCAGTTGACCCTGTTCAAGGGAAGGATCTGTGAGACTAAAAACACTGTCAAGGCAGCTCCAATAAATCACTGGTTGGGGTTTTATTATAGGGGAGACTCACTCATGAGACAGGGTGGGGATATGGGGACCCCCAGCTGCTGTTTCACTTTGTACCTTGCTTTCCCTTCCCTAACGTTTTCCCATCCTGAAGCAAGCAGAGGCTTTTAAAAGGAATCCAGAATGGTTACACCTGGGTTGAGTGTGTGTTTGCCCTGTGATTGAGCTCTACTTACACTATGCCACTCTGCAATCAGACTCTTTTCCTCTATGCTCCCTTGTTCCACTCCTGACACACACACCTACACACACTCATATGTACACACACACACACACACACACACACACACAAGAATACACATGCATGCCCATCCATACACATCCATGTATGTACATGTTTGTGCATAAGCACATACACACATGTGCACACATATCCACACACTGGGCAGCAATGTCTCCTGATGGTCACAGCTCATTCCTGTGCTGGTGCTGGCAGGCCCATTTCTTGGGGACCCAGGCTTCCCAGGTATCTGCAGGGTGGTCCCCAGCTCTGACTCCAGTTCTTGAAGGCACAACACATCAGTCTCCTCCCCTTGAATGTCCTGGCTTCTCCTGAGCTAGCAGGGAATTATGGGTTTCTTCCAGACCTATCTGTACCCTTCCTTGCTCCTTTGGGGCAGTTTATTTTCTCATCAGTCCCTGCTATAGTAGGTTCCTCTCCCCTGGGTGTGTAGATCCATTTGCTTCTCTGTGACCCCAGACATGGATACTCACCTTCTGGCAGGAGGAACATGTGGGAAACCAACATATTTGTTACTTTGTCCTACAAGGTCCCTGTGTCTAGAGAACTCTATGTAAGTAAGAGTTCATGTCAGTTATTTCAAAGCCCTCTTTAGCTCTCTTACAGCATTAGAGCTACTTTTTAATGAGCCTCTGTTAGGCTGCCAATGCCTTCACATGAATCATCTTATTAGGTACTACAGCATAACCATGTGGCAAGTACCTTTATTCTGTGTTATAGTAACGAAACTGAGACTCTGAGAAATTAAGTAACTTGCTCCAGGACACCCAGTTAATACGGGTCCACAGGAGATTCCCAAATCAACAAATTTTTGAAAATTGTCATAATATAGGCAAATTTTTACTAATAAAAAGTTGGAGAGATACAAATGTTTAGAAGTAACTTTTCAAAATTTATATTTAATCATTATATGTCTTTACAGCATACAATATGGGTTCTCAGAAACCTAAATGCATAGCAGTGGAAGAGACTCAGGAAAATAGAATAAACATTTTTAAGTATGCTATATATCAAATAGAAAACAAAATAACAATACTATATTTTCATATTTGGGAAGTACTGTAAAAGCAACATTCAGAGGAAACTGTTTAAATTAAAATTATTCCAGCAGAAAATATAAAATTTGGAAAAATAAAAATAGATTTATGGAGGGGAGGGCAACATAAAAAGGGAAATTCTAGACCTCAGACAATAAAACTACTTGTGGAAAATGCTGGGGAAACTCTGGGAGACATTGGAGTAGGCAAAGACTTCTTAAATAAGACTCCCAAAGCACAGGCAATAATCCCTAAAATAGACAAGTGGGACTATATTAGACTAAGAAGTTTCTGCACAGCAAAGGACACAGTAACAAGTGTGAACCGACAACCCTCAGAATGGGAAAATATTTTTGTTAAATATGCCTCAGACAAGGGACTGATAACGAGAATACATAGGGAACTCAAGTGCCTTATGCGAAAAAAAATGATTAACCCGATTAAAAGATGGGAAAGTGAGCTGAACAAAAGTCTCTCTAAGGAAGACATACGAACAGCCAAAAAGCATATGAGGAAATGCTCGACATCCCTCATCATAAGGGAAATGCAGATAAAAACCACAATGAGATACCACCTAACCCCTGTCAGAATGGCAAAGATTAAGAATATAAAAAGTGATAAGTGTTGGCGGGGATGTGGTGAAAAGGGAACCCTCCTCCACTGTTGGTGGGAATGTAAACTAGTTCAACCACTGTGGAGAACAATATGGAGGTTCCTCAAAGATCTACAAATAGAACTACCATTTGATCCAGCAATCCCACTTCTGGGTATTTACCCAAAAGACAGGAGAACGCTCAGTCAGAAAAGTGCTTGCACATCCATGTTTATTGCAGCATTATTCACAATTGCCAAGACATGGAACCAACCTAAATGTCCAAAGAATACACATGCATGCCCATCCATACACATCCATGTATGTACATGTTTGTGCATAAGCACATACACACATGTGCACACATATCCACACACTGGGCAGCAATGTCTCCTGATGGTCACAGCTCATTCCTGTGCTGGTGCTGGCAGGCCCATTTCTTGGGGACCCAGGCTTCCCAGGTATCTGCAGGGTGGTCCCCAGCTCTGACTCCAGTTCTTGAAGGCACAACACATCAGTCTCCTCCCCTTGAATGTCCTGGCTTCTCCTGAGCTAGCAGGGAATTATGGGTTTCTTCCAGACCTATCTGTACCCTTCCTTGCTCCTTTGGGGCAGTTTATTTTCTCATCAGTCCCTGCTATAGTAGGTTCCTCTCCCCTGGGTGTGTAGATCCATTTGCTTCTCTGTGACCCCAGACATGGATACTCACCTTCTGGCAGGAGGAACATGTGGGAAACCAACATATTTGTTACTTTGTCCTACAAGGTCCCTGTGTCTAGAGAACTCTATGTAAGTAAGAGTTCATGTCAGTTATTTCAAAGCCCTCTTTAGCTCTCTTACAGCATTAGAGCTACTTTTTAATGAGCCTCTGTTAGGCTGCCAATGCCTTCACATGAATCATCTTATTAGGTACTACAGCATAACCATGTGGCAAGTACCTTTATTCTGTGTTATAGTAACGAAACTGAGACTCTGAGAAATTAAGTAACTTGCTCCAGGACACCCAGTTAATACGGGTCCACAGGAGATTCCCAAATCAACAAATTTTTGAAAATTGTCATAATATAGGCAAATTTTTACTAATAAAAAGTTGGAGAGATACAAATGTTTAGAAGTAACTTTTCAAAATTTATATTTAATCATTATATGTCTTTACAGCATACAATATGGGTTCTCAGAAACCTAAATGCATAGCAGTGGAAGAGACTCAGGAAAATAGAATAAACATTTTTAAGTATGCTATATATCAAATAGAAAACAAAATAACAATACTATATTTTCATATTTGGGAAGTACTGTAAAAGCAACATTCAGAGGAAACTGTTTAAATTAAAATTATTCCAGCAGAAAATATAAAATTTGGAAAAATAAAAATAGATTTATGGAGGGGAGGGCAACATAAAAAGGGAAATTCTAGACCTCAGACAATAAAACTACTTGTGGAAAATGCTGGGGAAACTCTGGGAGACATTGGAGTAGGCAAAGACTTCTTAAATAAGACTCCCAAAGCACAGGCAATAATCCCTAAAATAGACAAGTGGGACTATATTAGACTAAGAAGTTTCTGCACAGCAAAGGACACAGTAACAAGTGTGAACCGACAACCCTCAGAATGGGAAAATATTTTTGTTAAATATGCCTCAGACAAGGGACTGATAACGAGAATACATAGGGAACTCAAGTGCCTTATGCGAAAAAAAATGATTAACCCGATTAAAAGATGGGAAAGTGAGCTGAACAAAAGTCTCTCTAAGGAAGACATACGAACAGCCAAAAAGCATATGAGGAAATGCTCGACATCCCTCATCATAAGGGAAATGCAGATAAAAACCACAATGAGATACCACCTAACCCCTGTCAGAATGGCAAAGATTAAGAATATAAAAAGTGATAAGTGTTGGCGGGGATGTGGTGAAAAGGGAACCCTCCTACACTGTTGGTGGGAATGTAAACTAGTTCAACCACTGTGGAGAACAATATGGAGGTTCCTCAAAGATCTACAAATAGAACTACCATTTGATCCAGCAATCCCACTTCTGGGTATTTACCCAAAAGACAGGAGAACGCTCAGTCAGAAAAGTGCTTGCACATCCATGTTTATTGCAGCATTATTCACAATTGCCAAGACATGGAACCAACCTAAATGTCCACAAACTGATGAATGGATTGGAAAAGTGTGGTATATATACTCTATGGAATACTACTCAGCCATAAAAAATAACAAGACCCTGGAATTTGATAGAAAATGGTCAGATATGGAGGATCTATTGCTGAGTGAAGTAAGCCAGGCTATGAAAGAAAGATATTGTATGTATCCACTCAATATATACCGACTATCCGCACTCTATAATAGAGAGCAAAAATTCGGAGGACATAAACACAGTGAAGGTACTTAATGAGAATAGGACAGTGTGGAATGGGGTAAGTGAAGAGAAGAGGATAGAGAAAGATAGCAAGTGAACAATAGAGAGACAGGACGTTAGTGAGAAACAGATAGGGGTTATTAACTGTTGATGATGACATGTATAGTATTCTCAACTGGATTGGTCTGAGAAGTATTTCATGATGGGCAAAGTATTTTTACAAGCAAAACGAGAAATAACAATTGACTGTTTTATAAAAATAAGATGATAATAAAAATTTTAAAAAAAAGGGAAATTCTAAAATGACAGCAAAAATAGGCAAATTAGAAAATGTGTTTCAGCCGTGGTAGTGCAGCAGTAGCACACTACTCTGTTATGCTAGAAGCCACATGGAAGTCTGGGGTTGGTTCCTGGGATGACATGTACCCTGTGCTAGGCCTATGTGTGCTATGAATATGGCTGGCTGACAAAGCTAGAAGAGAACTGTAGATGAGAGCCTGTCCAGGGTGCTTGTCTGTATTTTTCTATCCCTCTCTGATGAAAGAAATAATCTCAAGAGGAAATATAAAACATATACAATAGAATACATAAAGGTAAAAGTTGGGTTTTTAAAACTTGTAAAACAAAGACACACAAAATCCTGCTTATACTACGAAAATAACAGAAAATGAACAAAGAAACTTTGAGGGCCAGCTGGTGGTTAAGGTAGCTGGATCCCACATGTCTGATTGTACAGTTAAAGTTTCTGACTTGGTGGCTTGAAATATACTCTGAACATGTGTGCACACATGCCCAAAATCCTGGAAGGAGGAAGAGGTGAAGGGGCTGTGGTATGACCATGCCCCATGGAAGCGCTTTCTCCTGTCCCTTTTTCTCTGTCTCTGTCACTCTCTGGCAAGTACATGCAGCTTCTAGAAAAACAATAAATACATAAATGAAACTTCAGAATATAAAATATGTAATTCTATTATAGAATCATAGAAGAGCACACATTTTAAAGAAAAGTAAGAAGGCCGGTCCTATGGTATGGTAAGTAAGCACCATAAAGAGGAAGCAGGATCCCACATGACTAACCAGGGTTCAAGTCTTGGCCCTAGTGGCTTACATACCAGGCATCTGTATATGTGCTCAGGATGCTGAAAGGGTGGAGAATTGGGGGGAAAAGAAATGCAGTGAGACCAGATCCTATTTCGGAATGCTTTCTCTCTGTCATATCTCTCTCTTGCTCAAGCATATGCACACACTTTCTGGTGTAACAAAAAAAAATTAAAAATACCACATAAATAATAATTTAAATAAATAATGTTGAAAATAAATAGAATACACAGATTCATAGCAAAAGTATAATCAAAATTCACTCTAGAAGAGATAATGGTCTTGAGAATCCTTGCAGGCATCTCATTTCTGCCTCTTCCGCCTTTTCTGGGTTCAGCTTCAAGGTTGTGAAGCCTCTCAGCCAGGATTCCCCCTTCCAGATCCCAGTGCTAGTCAGAATCCTTCAAAGCTGTGAATCTCCCCATCACCTCCTCTCTCCCCCCTACCCTCCCATCCCCTACCTACCCCCCACTCCCATTTCCTGCTGTAGGGCACATGCACCCTCCTTGTGCCTTTCTCATGCTAATCTGTCTCTCCTTTCCTAACCTAGGACAGAATCTTTGCAGGCATCTTCATCTCTGTCTCTGCTGCCAGATTCAATTTTTAACTTTTTTTTTTATGTGATGTAGTTTCTGGTTTTATTTTTTTTTCTTTTTTCTCTTCATTTTATTCTAGATCTTTCTTTCTTTTTCCTTTTCTTTTTCTTCATATTACTATTTTTCTATTTTCTTTTTTCTTTTACTTTACTTTCTAGTTTTATTGCTCAGCCCTTACCCACTGCCTAGAGAAGTCTAGGTGCACAGTAGCTAAACATATAAATATTGTGAGATTTTGAGAATTCTTTGCCCCGCACTCTTCTGGTTGTAAACAGAGTGAAACTCCCCTTCATAAATCTGATTTCAACACCCCTCCTGAGATTACTACACTGAATGACACAGTAGAAGGGAGAAAATAGCACCAAATTATTTCACAGCAAAGGAAACACACAAGCTTACAGTTACAGAATGCTTCTACAACAAATTAGCCAAAAGTAAATACATTACCAAATGACTAAAAACCAGAGAAGAGCCTCAAGGAAGCCAGAATAGATGAAAACATCTCCAGCAAGAGAACACTATATCTCATCTCCAAGTAGGGAAAAATTAGAGGATGTTACTGAAATATCAGAAAAAGAATTTAGAATAATTAGGTAACAAAACCCAATGAGATATAAGAGAAAATAGACATTGAGCTCCAAGAGATGATGAAGTCATTTCTATATGAAAGAAGAATTAGACACCATAAAAAAGAATAAAATGGAACTGTTAGATATGAAGGCTGTAGTACTGGAATCAAAACCTCCCTCAAAAGTACTAAAAGCAGGTTAGATCATAAAGAAGATTGAATCTCAGACATAAAAGACAAAAATCTTTGACCTAGAAAAAAATATCAAAAATATTGAGAACATAGCCAAGAAAACTGAGGGTAATATACGAGAAATACTAGATACCATGAAAGGCCCAAACATCTGAATAATTGGTATCCCAGAGGTGAAGAAACTAATAAGGGCATTGAAAATCTATTCCATGAAATTCTGGAAGGAAACTTTCCAAGTCTAGAGAAGCATTTAAACATTCTGACTCAAGAAATACAAAACCTGAAAGAATTTACCAACTCCAGACCAGGTCTTCAAGAAGTTCGTAAGGGAGGGAGAGCTATACTAGGAAAATGAAAAACTTAGACAGATAAAAGAGAACAATAAACCAAGAAAATGGCTCACTTGATGATAGGAGCATGTCTGAAAATATCAAATAAAACACTGAACGTTAATGGATTAAGTTCTCTAATCAGGAGATGCAGATGGGCAGGATGGAAAAAAAAAAGAAAAGAAACCCTCTATCTGTTGCCTACAAGAAACACACCTTATGGATAAAGACATGCATAGACTAAAAGTGAAAAGGTAGAAAAAGATATTCCATGCAAACAGGAATCAAAAAAAAGGCTGCAAGGGAGATACTGATTTCAGGCAAAATAGGCTTCAAGACAAAGATTGTAAGAAGAGACAACGTAGGGCATTATATAATAGTAAATGGGCTAACTCATCAAGAAGACATCACGCTTATAAGTATCTATGCACCCAACTTAGGAGCACCTAAATACATGAAGAAAAGACTGATGGAGCTAAAATGAAAGGGTGAAACATGAAAATTGCTGAGGATCTCAACACCCTATTATCTCCTTTAGGCAGATCTAGACTAAAAATAAGCAGAGTTACAGGATCTAAATGATACAATAAATAAAATGGACTTGACATACATCTATAGAACTTTCCACCCTAAGACTAAATAACATACATTTTTCTCAACCTGGCATGGAACATTTTCAAGGATTGACCATATGATAGGACACAAATCAAGTCTTTACAGATTCAAAGGCATAGAAATTATATCCAGCATCTTCTCTAAACATGATGGAATTAAACTCAATATTAATTTCAAGAAACACCCTCTCATCCATAGTCTGACTTGTTTCACATAGCAGTAAATCTTAGATATTTGTCCACTTTCTATTAAGTGCTAGGGTATCATTGTTTTTATGGTTGAGTAGTAGTCCATAGTGAATCTACATGCAAATATGTATGATAGTATCATGCATTAAGCCAATATATATGAGTATATTCTGAATAGGAAAATTCATTTTGAAATCTCTTATGACATACAGTGAATGAATATAAAATAAATGCATTATTAAGTTGATTTGGAAAAATAAATTTTAAACAAAATTTTAAAAAAACACCCTCGAAAATACACAAACACATGGAAACTGGAAAACCTACTTCTAAATTACTTCTTATGTGAAGAAATTATGTGAGAAATAAAAAAATTTATATAAACAAATGATAATGAGCATACAAGTTTCCATAACCTATGGGACATGGCAAAAGGAGTCATAAGAGGGGAATTCATACCAATTAGTGTCCAGAAGAAAAAGATGGGAAGGTGGCAAATAGACAACCTAACATCATGTCTCAGGGAATTGGATAAACACCACCAAAAATACCCCAAAAACTGCCAGGGGAAAAGACATCATAAAGATTCAAGCAGAAAGGGAAGAGCATAGAGAAGGATAGCAAGATAACAAATAAAGAGGCATGACATTCACTAGTGGGACACAGAATTGGTTTTTTACCTGTTAATGATATCATGTATAGTATTCTCAACTGGACTGGTCTGGGAAGTATTCATGTTTTTTAATTATTTTTACAAGCAAAATGATATGTAGTGATTGAATGCTTAAAAAATAATGATAATTATAATAATATGGAAAAATTATGAAAAGCTATTTGATGATAATGATGTGGACAGTAATGTCTTTGTCTTGACTGATATGCAAGGTATTCCTTCTGGAAAAACAAATTCAATACATGGTAAAGAGATATGTGATTCAATGTAATATAAACAAGATTATGATAATAAGTAAGAAAACAAAATTTTGAAAGATTGGAGCAGAAATAAATGAAATAGAAAATAACTATACAGAAAAGAAACTAAAGCAAAAGCTGGTTCTTTGAAAAGATAAATAAGATCTGAATTCCTAGCTCTGTCTCTCTCCACAGACTCTCCTTTCCTGCCAGCAGGTGCAAGGTCCACCTAAAGGCCTCTGGCCAGCAAGGGAAATTGAAGGAGGGTCACCTCTGACCCCCACCCCACTTCCAGACTCCCCAGCCCAAGACTACACCTCCTAGGAAAGTAGAGAGAATTTTCCTGCAGCAGCTATTTGTCTTGAAGCCCCTCTACGTTCTTGTTAATTCCTAGCTCTGTCTCACTCCACAGACTCTCCTTTCCTTTATTTCTTTATTTTTTCTTTATTTTTCTCGGTTCTCTTTCATTTCTTTTCATACTATCCTCTTCTCCTCTTTATTTTTCTGCCAGAGGGACTAGATGGGTCTAGAATCAGATATCTGAAATTCCCTAGTAAGGTAAGTGTCTCTGGGATCCTCCCATGTACTGATCCACCTGTGAGAACAGAGATACTGCTTTTTAGACAGCTCAGTAGAGTTCCCCTCTTGAGAGCACATTGGTAAAAATAACAGAAGAGAGACTTCAGCAAACATCTATTCCCAGCCAGAAGGAAACACTCTTACTCCTAGTGGGAGAAACGTTCCCCCAAGAGGTTTTCAAGAGGGAATACATCATCCAATGGCTAGAAGTAGAAAAAAAGCCTCAGGTATGAACAAACAAGAAAATATGTCTCCAACAAAGGAAAATGCCCCTCCATGTCTAGTAAATATGGAGGACATTACCAAAATAACAAACAAAGAACTTCGAACATTCATGGTGACCAAATTCTGTGAATTGGAACAGAAAAGAGACAACGAACTGCAGGAAATTAGGAAGTCTTTCCAGGACATGAAAGTAGAAATGGATACCCTCAGAAAGAATCAGGTGGATTATTAGAGATAAAGTTTATAATACAGGTGGAACTATTAGAGATAAAGTTTATAATACAGGAAAACAAAAACTCTCTGGAAAGTATTAAGAGCTGATTAGACCATGCTGAAGATGGAATCTCTGATGTAGAAGCTAAAACCTCTGATCTAGAAAAAAAAAATCAAAAAGATCGAGAAAATAACAAAAAAAAAATGAGGATAATATACAAGAAATACTAGACTCTTTTAGACGCCCAAACATGAGAATAATTGGCATCCCACAAGGTGAAGAAACTAATAGCAGAATGGATAATATATTCCATGAAATCCTGGAAGAAAATTTCCCAAGTCTAGAGAGGCACTCAACCATCCAGACCCAAGAAATACAAAGGACCCCAAATAGAATCAACCCCAGAAGATCTTCCCCAAGGCACATCTTAGCCAGGCTGTCTAACACAACAGATAAGGACATGATACTAAAACTGGCAAGAGAGAAACGAGAAGTAACTTACAAGGGCTATCCCATCAGGCTAATACCGGAACTCTCATCAGAAACAATGCAAGCAAGGAAAGAATGGGAAGATGTATTGAAAGTGTTAAGAGAGAAACAATTTCAGCCGAGACTATTATGTACTGCAAGATTATCCTTCATATGGGGAAAAAAAGATTAAAATCTTCTCAAACAAAACCTGAAAGAATTCGCCAACACCAGACCAGCTCTTCAAGAAACCCTGGAGAAAGTACTGTTCCAGGAAAACTAAAGAATCAACAGCCAGAAACAAGTAACAGGCAACTAAGACAATGACCAACTTAAATGTCAGTGCAGATCCTTTAACATCGATAATAACATTGAATGTTAATGGATTAAATTCTCCACTCAAGAGACACACACTGGCTGAATGGATAAAAAAAAAAAAAGAGCAGAAACACTCTATCTGTTGCCTACAGGAAACCAACATCATAGAGAAAGACATAAATAGACTGAAAGTGAAGGGTTGGAAAAAGGTTTTCCATGCGGGTTACCATGCAATTGGAACCAAAAAATGAGCTGGAGTTGCGATACTAATTTGTGAGACAATAGGATATAAAACAAAAACCGTTCGAAGAGATAAAGAAGGGCAATATATTGTAGTAAAAGGCTCCATAGATCAAGAAGATATAATGCTTATGGGCCGGCCCCCCTCTGGGGGCCCCGCGGCCGGGGCTACACCCCGTGCAGCCGCGCGCCGAACGGCCGGCTCCCCTCCGGGGGGTCCCACGGGTGGGGCTACGCCCCGCGCAACCGCGCGCCTAACGGCTGGGCCCCCCCCCGGGGGCCCCCGGGCGGGGGGACCCCCCCCGCCACC
>NW_006160172.1:282147-293631 GCF_000334495.1 Tupaia belangeri chinensis
TGTGCAGTTTATTCTAGATGGGAAATTACATTTAGTGCGTTGGGATGATGCTCAGGGAATGAATGTTAGGTAACAAAAAAAAAAAAAAGAACGGTAAAACTATTCGTACCATTAAAAAAAAATGGATATTTGATGACTGCAGTGAGCTGTATGGGCCCAGCTGGGTTCTACTTTGTAGTGTGCTCTTTCTACTCACTGGGGTTTATGCCTAAAGTTGGACTTGAGTTCATGTATAGGTATGTGTCAGCTGTGATAACTATTGGATATATTTAGACTAATTAAGTTCACTGACAGATCATTTGGGGAGAGGGGAGGCATGGAGGCAACCGTGGATGCCAGGGACAATGTGGGAGGAGGATGGGCCATAACAGAGGGAGGGGGATGGGGAATCTAGAATGGCAAAACAAAAGGCAAGGTATGCAGGACACAAGAATTGGGAAATTATTTGCTGAGAACATATATGCTGACATGCTTGATTGAGCCAATGCATAGTGTATTTTGGATGGAAAATTCATTTGGGTGTTGTGATGGGAAATAAAAATTATAATAAAAAAAAGAAGATATAACGCGTATTAATATCTATGCACCTAACACAGGAGCACCCAAATATGTGAAGGAAAGACTGTTAGATCTGAAAGGGGAGATAGACTGCAACACAATAATTGTTGGAGATCTCAACACCGCATTATCCCCTCTGGACAGATCATCTAGACAAAAAATAGGTAAAGAAATAAAGGATCTAAACGATACCATAAATCAATTGGACTTAACAGACATCTATAGAACTTTCCACCTCAAAACCGCAAGATATAGTTTTTTCTCACCCTGATGGAACCTTCTTGAAGACTGACCACATCATAGGACACAAAGCAAGCCTCTACAGATTCAGTGGCCTAGAAACTATTTCCAGCATCTTCTCTGACCATGATGGAATTAAACATCAGTTTAATTTCAAGAGAAATCCTCAAAACTACCTAAAAACATGGAAACTAAACAACCTAGTCCTAAATGAATCCACTATTACCGAAGAAATAAAGACTGAAATCAAAACATTTATGGAAGCCAATAACAATAAAAACATGAGTTTCCATAATCTTTAGGACACTGCTAAAGTAGTCATAAGAGGGAATTTCATAGCAATTAGTGCACATAAGAAGACGGAAAGAAGGCTAATGGATCACCTAACATCAAGACTCAAAGAATTGGAAAAGCAATAGCAAAAAATTTCAAAAACTTACAGGAGAAAGGAAATACTAAAGATTTTGCAGAAATAAATGAAATAGAAAATAAACATACTATACAGAAAATAAATGAAAGTAAAAGCTGGTTCTTTGAAAGGATAAAATTGGTACACCACTAGTGAGACTTATTAAGAAGAAGTGAGAAAGGAACCAGGTGAATCAAATATGCAATGAGGCTGGTGACATAACAATAGACATAGTAGAAATTCAAAACATCATTAGAGGATACTTTGAACAGCTATATGCTAAGAAACAAGACAATCTGGATGAGATGGACAAATTCCAGGATAAATATAATCTACAAAGAATGAGCCAGGAGGATATGAATGTCTGAATAGGCCCATAACAAACCAGGAGATTGAATCAGTAATAAATAACCTCCCAACAAAGAAAAGCTCTTTCCCCAATGGATTCACCTCTGAATTCTACAAAACATTCAAAGAAGAGTTAGCTCTCATTCTGCTTAAGTTATTTCTAAAGATCCAAAAGGGTTAATCTCTCCCTAATTCATTCTATGAAGCCTTGATCATCCTCGTCCTTAAAACAGATAAGGACAGGACAAGGAAGGAAAACTATAGACCAATATCTCTGATGAACATAGACACAAAGATTCTCAACAAGATATTAGCAAATCGTATTCAACAACTTATAATAAAGATCATACACCATGATCAGGTAGGCTTTATTGCAGGACCAGGAATGCAAGGTTGGTTCAACATACACAAAACCATAAATGTAGTACATCATATTAACAGAAATAAAGATAAAAACCATATGGTCATATCAATTGATGCAGAAAAAGCATTTGATAAGATACAACATCCTTCGTGATCATGACTCTCAGCAAAATTGACATAGAAGGGCCATTTATCAATACAATAAAAGCCATCTATGAAAAACCCATAGCGAACATCATCCTCAATGGAGAAAAGCTGAAAGCTTTACCACTAAACACAGGAACAAGACAAGGATGCTCACTGTCTCCACTCCTTTTTAATATAGTACTGGAAGTACTCGCCAATGTAATCAGAAAAGAGGAAAAAATAAAGGGCATTCAAATAGGAAAAGAAGAGGTGAAACTCTTTCTATTTGCAGATGACATGATTGTATACATAGAAGACCCAATGGTCTCCATGGAAAAATTACTGGAAGTAATACATGATTACAATAAAGTCCCAGGGTATAAAATCAATATACAGAAATGATAGCATTTGTATATACAAATAACAGGCAGACTGAGATAGAACTGAAAAGTTATTCCATTTATCATAGCCACAAAAAAAAATGATATCTAGGAATAAATCTAACCAAAGAAGTTTAAGGGCTCCTCAAGGAAAACTATGAGAAGCTAAAAAAAGAAATTGAAAATGACAAAAAAGAAATATGGAAGGACATCCCATGTTCCTGGATTGGAAGAATTAATATAATCAAAATGGCAATTCTACCCAAATTAATCTACCAATTTAATGCAATGGCAATCAAAGTACCAGATACATTCTTCACAGACCTAGAAAAGACAATCATAAAATTCATCTGGAATCATAAAAGACCCCACGTTGCCAAAGAATCTGATCCCCTACCTCTCACTTCTGACAAAAATCAAGTCAAGGTGGATCAAGGATCTAAATCTTAGACCTCAAACTATAAAGCTGCTCTTGGAAAACACTGGGGAAACTCTAAGAGACATTGGTGTAGGAAAAGACTTCTTAAATAAGACCTTCAAAGCACAGTCGATAATCCCCAAAATAGACAAGTGGGATTACATCAGACTAAGAAGTTTATGCATGGCCAAACACACAGTAATTAGTGTGAATCGACAGCCCTCAGAATGGGAAAATATTTTTGTAAATTTTGCATCAGATAAGGGACTGATAACCAGAATACACAAGGAACTAAATAGCTGTTTTTAAAAAAGATGATCAACCCTATTAAAAAATGGGAGGAGTTGAAAAAAACACTCTCGAAAGATGACATATGAATAGCCAAAAGACATATGAAAAAATGTTCAACATCCCTCATCGTAAGGAAAATGCAGATGAAAACAACAATGAGGTACCACCTAACCCCAGTCTGAATGTCTAAGATTAAAAAAAAATGGTAAGTGTTGGTGGGGGTGTGGTGAAAGGGGAACTCTTTTACACTGCTGGTGGGAATGTAAATTGGTCCAGCCCCTGTGGAGAATAATTTGGAGATTCCTCAAAAATCTACAAATAGATTTACCATATGATCCAGCAATCCCACTCCTCAGTATCTACCCAAAGGACAGAAGAATTCTTCATTGGAAAAGTGCTTGCACATCGATGTTTATTGTGGTACTAGTCACGGTTGCTAAGTCATGGAACCAACCCAAATGCCCCCGTGTGGAGGAATAGATTGAAAAACTGTGGCACATATACTCTATGGAATACTATTCAGCCATAAAAAAACCCTGGCGTTTGACAGAAAGTGGAATATGAAAGATTTACTGCTGAGTGAGGCAAGTCAGGCTATGAATGAGAGACATTGTATGTCCCCACTTAACATATACCGAATGTCTGCACTCTATGACTGAAGCTGATTGACTAATGGTTGTACAAATGCAAGATGTGGGTTTGAATGTCAGATGAGGTGTATGTGGAGGAGGGGGGCCTAATGAAGGACATTTGGAGAAGGTATGTGAAGGTAGAGCTTTGACAGGATGGGGAAGTGTGGTGTTATCAGTTGAAGATATTTTGATCCATGGGACTGGGGAGAAATGTTCACGTATTGAAATGTTCACATTTTAAGCTAAACAATACAATTGAATGTATTTACAGAAGAAATAATTTTAATAAAAAATATATTAAATAAAAAATGTAAATAAAAATAAATTTAAAAAAAGAAAAGGTTAATAAGGTCTACACACCTTTAGCTAGACTGATGAACAAGAAAGTGGAAAGAAACCAGAAAAACCAATTAGGTAATGAAACAGGCAACATTACAACAGACATAATAGAAATACAAAACATCATTAGAGAATACTTTGAATGACTATATGCCATCAAACAAGAGAATGTGGAGGAGATTAGCAAATTCCCGGATGCACATAATCTACCAAGATGAATCAGGACGACATAGATATTCTTACTTTTGTAAGAAGAGACCCATAACAAGCCATGAGATTGAATTCAATAATAAATATCTCCTGACAGAGAAGAGCCCATGACCTGATGGCTTCACTTCTGAATTCTATAAAAGTTTTAAGGAAGAGTTAACCCCCACTCTACTCAAATTATGTCTAACGATCCAAAAGGAAGGAAATGTTCCAAATTCATTGTATAAAGTCTCCATCATCCTCATTCTCAAAGACATGACAAAAAAGGGAAACTATAGAACAGTATTTCTTATAAATATAGGTAGAAAAATCCTCAACAAGATACTTGCAAATAATATCCAAAAACACATAAAAATGATTATTCATTGCAACCAGATAGTTTTTATTCCAGGGATGCAAGGGTTATTCACCATATGCAAGACCATAAATATAATACATTGTATTAACAGAAAGAAAAATAAAAACCATATGATCATTTCAATTGATGAAGAGAAAGCATTTGATAAAATAAAACATCCCTTCATGATGAAGACTCTCGGGACCAACAGTTAGCATAATGGCTATATCGCTGGACTCCCACGTAGTCGACTGCGGTTCGAGTCCCAGACCCGGTGGCTTAAACTCACACCAGGAGTGTGTACGTGCATGCCCAAGATCCCAAGAGGAGAATGGAGGAGAAGGGAGTGCGGCATGGCCATCCCCCCTGGGGGGTGATTTCTCACTTTCTATCTCTCTGTCTCTCTCTGTCTGTCTGGTGAGCGCACATGCCCTATAGCAAAAATATCTCAAAAAAATATAAAAAAGACTCTCAGGAAGATTGGTATAGAAGGTTCATGTCTCAACTCAATAAAAAGCCATATGTGAAAAACCTAGAGCTAACATACTAAATGGGGAAAAGCTTCTGCACAAAAAAATAGTACTAGACAGGGCTGCCCACTTTCCACACTGCTTTTCAATATAGTGATGGAAGTCTAAGCCAATGCAATCAGAAAAGAGAGTAATATAAAAGGCATTCAAATAGGCAAAGAAGAACTGAAAACATCTTTATTTGTGGATAACATGATGATATACTTAGAAGACCCAAAGGTTTCCATGAAAAAACTTCTTGAGGAAATAATACAGCAAAGTGAAAGGATACAAAATCAACATTGAAAACTCTATAGCATTTCTATACATGAACAACAAGTTGAATGAGGTAGATCTGAAAAAAAAAGAATCCCTTTTACCATAGTCACAAAACGTATAAGATATCTAGGGATAGACCTAACTAAGGAAGTCAAGTACCTTACAAAGAAAACTATAAAAAATCCTTTAAAAAGATACCGAAAATTACACAAAAATGTGGAAGAACATGCCATGTTCCTGGATTAGAAGAATTAATAGAATCAAAATGGCCACTCTACCAAAATTAATTTACACATTTGATGTAATTCCAATCAAAATACCAGACACATTCTTCACAGATCTAAAAA
The DNA here is from genome assembly GCF_000334495.1 of Tupaia belangeri chinensis. Classification (NCBI taxonomy): domain Eukaryota; kingdom Metazoa; phylum Chordata; class Mammalia; order Scandentia; family Tupaiidae; genus Tupaia; species Tupaia belangeri. Next base: position 287,934 of record NW_006160172.1, read on the forward strand.
AGACAATCATAAAATTTGTCTGAAATCATAAAGACCTCGCATTGCCAAAGCAATCCTTTGTGAAGCAAGAGTGGGGTGTGCAGCATATCACTCCCAAAATATACTATAAAACAATGATAATTAAAACAGCATGGTATTGGCACAAAAACAGACAGTTAGACCAGTGGTATAGAATAGAGAACCCAGAAATAAACCCCAAAACTTACAGTGAACTGACTTTTGACAAAGGGTACTAGATAATTCAGTGGGAAAAGGAAAACCTCAACAGCAAACGGTGCTGGAAAAACTGGGTATCCACCTGTAGAAAGATGAAACTGAATCCCCATCTTCCACCATTATCAAAAATCAACTCAAAATGGATCAAAGATCTGAACATAAGACCTCAAACTATAAAATTACTGGTGGAAAACACTGGGGAAACTCTGGGAGACACTGAGGTAGCCAAGACTCTCAAAGTACAGGCAATATACCGTAAAATAGACCAGTAAGACTATATCAGAATAAGAAGTTTCTTTTTATAAAATAATTACTTTTTATTTAATTTTATTTATTCATTTATTCTTAATTTGAGCAGAGAAAGACACAGAAAGAGATAGAGAGAGAGGAGAAAACTGAGAAAGCAAGCCACCAGGTCCAGGACTCGAACCGTGGTCAACCATGTGGGAGTGTCCAGCACCTTAGACACCACACCACTTGCTGGTCCCAGAATAAGAAGATTCTGAACAGCAAATGACACAGTCCTTAGTGTGACTTGACAGCTCCCAGGATGGGAGAAAACTTTTGTAAACTATGCCACAGATAAGGGACAGATAACCAGAATACACAGGGAACTCAAGCAGCTTTCCTGGAGAAAAAAAAAAAAAAGATTAATTAAAAGATGGGAAATGAGCTAAACAATAATCTCTCTAAGAAAGACATACAAACAGACAAAAAAAAAAAGATGAGGAGGAAATGCTCAACATCCCTCATCATAAGGGAGATGCACATTGAAACCACAATGAGATAGCACCCAACCCGTCAGAATGGTGAAAATTAAAAATGCAAAAAGTGATAAGAGTTGGCAGGGTTGTGGTGAAAGGATAACTCTCCTACACTGTTAGTGGGAATGTGAATTGGTCCAGTCAGTGTGGAAAACAGTAGGGAGGTTCCTCAAAGATCTACAAATAGAACTACAATTTGATTCAGCAATCCCACTTCTGAGTATATACCCACAGGAAAATAGAATGCTCAGTTGGAAAAGTGCTTGCATCTCAATGTTTATTGTGGTATCCACAATCACTAAAACATGGAACCAACCCAAATGTCCACAAATAGATGAGTGGATTAAAAAAGTGTGGCACATATACTCTATACACTATTAGGCCATAAAGAAAGACCCTGGCTTTTGACAGAAAGTGGTCAAATATGGAAGTTTTATTGCTGAGTGAGGTAAGCCAGGCTATGAAAGAAAGATATTCTAAGTACCCACTTAATACATACTGACTATCTGACTGAAATATTGGATGGCATAAAAGCAGTGAAAATTGTTATGGATGCTGAAGACTGTGGAATGGTGGGCAGAGGAGAAGGAAAGAATACAGAGAAGGATAGCAAGAGAAAAAATAGGCAGGACATATGTAGGACACACAAATGATGATAATATGAATAGTATTCTCAATTGGACTGGTCTGAGAAGTATTTTATGTTAGGTAAATTCTCTTTACAAGCCACATGAAGTACAGTGATTGAATGTTTTTAAAAAGAAAGAGAATAAAAAACAATCTGAAAAAAAGGAAAAGCTATTTGATGATAATAAATAATGTCTTTGTCTTGACTGATACACATGGTAATCATGCTGGAAAAAGATACATTATACACTGTAAAGATATGTGTAAATAAATGTAATATAAAAAGTTTAAAAATAAAAACTAAAAATAATTTTTAAAAAAGTCCTCATGCCAGGCCATGTGCATGTGTGCCTGAAATCCTGAGAGGAGAACCAGCATGGCCATCCCCCTGGGGTGATTTCTCATTTTCTGTCTCTCTGTCAAGCATGTGCCCTATAGCAACAATTATTTAAAAAAAAAAAAAAAACGGAAAACTAAGTTACTCACTGCATGTTTACCCTGAATGCTGCATTCACTGTGCCACAGGTAACTTGGTCCAAAACATTTCATTCTATGGGCCATGGTATAGAACGCATGGTCAGGTTAACAGTTTTAGAAAGGCATATATTTCCAGAAGTACACTATATGCACAGATACCAGTTCTATAAATAATAGAAATTATCAGCAAAAAGTTTAGGTTATAACATTCCCAAATTTAGTTTTAGATACATAGTTACTGACCAGTTAGCTTGGTTGCAGTTTTCAACTTAGCAAACCGTTACCCTGGAAGAGCAGCTAAACTCCCCTATAACACTGTAGAAACTTCCCAAGGAAGGTAGGTTGAAAAGTCAGAGAAGTGATGCCAACTATTCTAATTCACAGTGAGATACTAGAAGAATCAATTACTCAAGAAACACTTTGAAATTATTACATTTTTCTTTTTCATTTTCTCTAAAACTATTCATATAGATTTAAGAGCCAGACTGTTTAAGAATACTTCTTCAAAGAAAGTTTATCACTAAAATGTTTTAGACTGTTTAAGACTATGTCTTCAGGGACCAGCAGTTAGCGTAATGGCTATGTCACTGGACTCCCACATAGTCAAGCACGGTTCACATCCTGGACCCGGTGGCTTAAAAATCACGCCAGGCGCGTGTGCGTTGCTTGCCCAAGATCCTGAGAGGAGAACAGAGGAGAAGAGATTGCAGCATGGCCATCCCCCTGGGGGGCGATTTCTCACTTTCTATCTCTCTGTCTCTCTCTGTCTGTCTGGCGAGAGCACGCACCCTATAGTGAAAACCTCTCCCAAAAAAAAAAAATATGTCTTCAAAGCAGGTTTATCACTGAAGTGTTCTAACTCAAAAGACATAGCCTTAATGCCCCAAAAATGTAATTCTAACCTAAAATCACAATCCTTAATTTGCATACATCAAATCCAATTTCCATAACAATTCCTTAGTAGAGCTATGATACGCAAAATAAAACATGGTAAACGCATGCAGCACCTACAAGAGTAGAAAATAAATTCTACTTTTCAGTGAAGACTGAAAATTTAAAGCCCCAAAGTTAGTGGCAACAGAAATTCACATAAAAGCGTTGTTTAAGAATAGAATGCTTTTCCAAAGCTTCTCATTAGATATCAGTGAACAGTCACAGGCTGAGTTAAGACCTTATAAATAGAGGTGAAGTTCTATGAAACTATGCAGACTTACACACCTCCTTACCAAAGTTTAAGTGATATAAATAATTTACAGATGCTAGGGTCTTTGTTTTTATCCTCTCACTCAATTTGCCCAGAGGAGGACTTGCTAGGGGAAAAGCAGCAAAGCAGAGACCACTGTGGGCTGGACCAGGGTCCACTGGGTGCTGCAGGAGATGGGAAGGAAGTCCTGGGTCCTAGCATCCTAGCAAGTCAGGGTCACAACGATGTGGCTGGGCCCGGTACTCAGAATAGCCCAAGGCTAACTGTTGCCATTCCAGGACCCTGCCTCTGTGAATTCTGCCTCCACCTCTCCCCCTCTGAAGTGATAAAACAACCCGAGACCTTGAGAAGCTGAACACCCAAGACCCATTCTTCCTGAGAACAAACTCTGGGCTACATCTTCCCGATGGGCTGCTTCTTCCTAATAGGCTACCCTTTACCCTGCTGGAAACTGCCCCTTCCCAACTTCCCAATAAAAGATTGTGCTTGACCCCCAAGAGGGGCCGGAGACTTTGAGTGTTAACTCCTCTACACCCGCCGGCATATTAAAGAGTTCCCCATCTCTCAATCTCCCTGGAGTGCTGCCTTTTTGTTTCCCTGCCGTCTGGTTTTCTGCAACATTTGGTGCGTTGTCTGGGAAACAAACATCAGACTGTCCCTTTGAGCTACCGATCCCAGTGTGTGCCCCCCTGGACAGGCACTGCAGTGTGGGGGTAGGCACGCCCCTGACTTGTTTGACAGGATCCCCCAGCTGGGGTGCCCACCCAGGGGACAAGCATTCCTGGATCATCGGACTTCACTTGGAGAGAAGGACCAACTCACTCTGGACCTGGATGCATCTTCTGTGGTCAGCTCTTGTAATCTGGTAAGCCCTCAAGGAATCTGTAGAGTCCTATCAGTCAGCCCACTCAATAAGAGTGGAAGAGGAGACCCATACACTCTCCTTCAGTCACAAGACTGGCAGTCAGGACTCATCTGGTATCAGTCAGCCCACTCACTTAAGTGTGGAAGAGGAAACTCATGCTCTCTCCTTCGGTCTCAGGACCAGCTGTCAGGGCTAAGGCCCATCTGGTAATTGTTGGCCTCTCTTTTCCTAGGTAGAGGAGACAGGTTTTGCTCTGTACTGGAAGTCTTTGTAGAAGAGTCAGGACGGGGTCTAGGAGGGTGTTCCTCATGGTTGAAACTCATGTTCCAGTTGCCAGAGACAGGACTTGTAACCTGACACCTACTCTGCCTATTCACCTCTATAGGGAAAACCCTCCCACCAGTCCCTGTGTCCCACCTCCTGTGAATGGTGTCACAACACAAAGGTTGGATGTCCTCCCCAAAGGGAAGACCATTCAGGTGTCTGCCTGTCCCTGTCCCTGTCTCTTATGGGCTTTGTGTGTTTCCTTGACAATAGGCAGTTGGATATAGAACCTCCACTGGATTATAAACATAGAGAGGGAAGGGAGTCCTCAGTGTGTAATACCGCCACTGAGTCTTTATGGAAACACCACAGAAATGCAGTAACAGACCCACTCATGCCTCGTAGTGCAAAGCACTGTGAGACCACAAACACATTCACTCTCACACTCACATTCACTCAGAGGTTATACATTCTCTTCCCACACCAACCGAATTACCAGAGTTGGCCAAAGGCAAACAATTACCAGATGGGCCTTAGGCCTGAAAGCTGATCCTGAGACCTTCTAGCATTGGAATATCAACTGTTGGAAAAAAAAAAAAAAAAAAAAAAAAAAAACTAGCCCTTTAAACAGCACTCCCCCCACCCCCCAAGAGACTACAGTGCAATTTGCAAAACTCTGGGTTGAGCCCTCGGGAGCCATTGCTAACTGAACATTTTCACTTTCTCTAACTGGTCTCCTGCCTTTTGGAAAGCACAGGCATCTAACAGCTGGAAAGTCAGAGAAAATCAGGAAACAATGGGAAAGCCTCAGTCCAAATCTTCTAAGCCCACTATGCTGAACTGTATGCTGTCTAACTTTAAAAAGGGTTTTTCTGGTGATTATGGAGTTAAATTAAAACTGGAGAGGCTGCAAGCTCTCTGTGAAATTGAATAGCCCTCTTTTAAGGTGGGATGGCTACCAGAAGGCTGGTACCATTTACCCTACCACTTACCCACAGTATGGGCAATGTACAATGAGATTACTGGCACCCCAGGCCATCCTGACCAGTTTCTTATTCTGACTCCTGGCTACAAATTGCCCTGATTGTTCCACCCTGGGCATGGATTTGCGTTAGAGGAAAGAATCAGTGCACTATTTTGGCCGCCCGTGTCATGCCACACACACTGGCCTCTGACCAAAAGAAATCCTCAGCTCAGGCCCCTATTTTGCAAGGCTCCCCAGAAGAGGAGCCCTTAGCAGCTCCACCTCCATATGTCCCTGTCCCTGCTGACCCAGCGATT
>NW_006160172.1:293662-304159 GCF_000334495.1 Tupaia belangeri chinensis
TCCACCCCTATCTGTCTCACAGGAACCACCTGAGGAGCAGGAGCTTGAAAGACGAGCAGTAGCTCAGCCCATTCAGGGGTGAGACCAACTATCCAGAATTCCATGTCCAGATTTGGCCTCACCTGCAGTCACCTGGCAGGCTGCTGCAGCCCAAGAAAACCTCAATCTTCAGATGCCCTTGCAAGAAACCTGAGGGGCTCCCCTGATAGGTGCAGATGGGGCTATTATGGAGGGCAGAGCAACATTGTATTATCAGCCCTTTACCACCACTGACTTGCTCAGTTGGAAACACCACACTCCCCCTTACTCCGAACAGCCTCAGGCAATGATAGACCTCATGGAGTCTATGCTCCAAACTCATCAACCCACTTGGGATGACTGCAGGCAGCTGCTCCTCACTTCGCTTAACACAGAGGAAGGAACGTCACAGAGTCCTTGTAGCAGCAAAGACTTGGCTGCAAGAGCATGCCCCTAATGATGTTGTAGATAGACTCTGAGGCTTGGGCTAGAACTGTCTTTCCAAGTGAAAAGCCCAACTGGGATTTCCACAGTGAAGATGGCCATGCCCATATCAACAGATACTGGGAGGCACTCCTATAAGGAATGAAAGCTGGTGCAAAAAATATATATATACCCTACAAATATGGCAAAAAGTACAGAAATAATTCAAAAGAAAGATGACCCACCAGGGCAATTTTACAAGAGGCTCTGTGAAACTTATCAGATAAATACTCCATTTGATCCAGAGAGCCGTGAAAGCCAGCGGTTGATTAATGTTGCATTCATAGCCCAGACAACACTCGATATCCGAATGAAGGTCCAAAAACAAGAGGGGTTTGCTAGAATGAATGGCACTCAACTCCTAGAGATTGCTAATCTAGCATTCCTGAACTGAGATCAAGAGGGAAAAAAAGAAGCAGACCTATGAATGAAGCAGAAAATACTCCTGCTGGCTGCTGCTTTCAGGCAACCAGATGCCACATCCAATCCAAGATGAGGGTCAAAGGCCAGTCAGTCGTTGCAAGCTTAGACAAACCCAATGCAAGGAGGATGGGCACTGGAAGGACCAATTCCCGAAGCAAAAGGCAAACTGAGGAAGAACACGGAGCCCACCAGGAGCTCCTGAGACTTTCCACCCAGAGGCCCCAAATGACCTCCTGGCCATAATGGACTGACCAGGCTCCATGATCCTGGGCCCCCAAGAGTCCCTGGTCAATGCCAGAATAGGGGGCCAACCAATGACATTTATGGTAGATACAGGAGCTGAACACTCTGTAGTGACTCAGCCCCTGGCTCCCCCATCAGGTCAGAAAGCTACTATCATAGGAGCCACTGGAAACACCCAAACTCGGCCCTTCTCATAGGCTAGAAGCTGTCAGTTAGGAGGACACTTGGTTACTCATGAGTTCTTGTACCTGCCGGACTGTCCAGTTCCACTGCTGGGGAAAGACTTGCTAACTAAGCTCAGAGCACATATCAGCTTTGACTCCTCTGTCTCAGATGCTTTAACTATCAGCCCCACCAAAATCCTGGCTGTGGCAATGCCCTGGGAGGAAGAATGGCGAATGCTTACTCCCAAAACACCTAGTGGAGATGACGAAGCACTCTCTTCACTTGTTAAAGGTTTCCCTATTGTCTGGGTGGAAGGGAACCCACCAGAAATGGCAATCAACCACCCACTATAGTGGTTGACCTCTGGCATGGCCTGTGTGCCTCCACCTGTACCCCATAAGCCGGGTCGCTAGGCTGGCTATAAAGAAACACATTGACCAGCTCAGAGAAGCTGGGATCCTGGTTGAGTGCCAGTCTCCCTGGAACACTCCCTTCCTCCCTGTGAAAAAGGGAGTCTCTGGTGATTATTGGCCAGTTCAGGACTTACGAGCTGTGAATGCTGCCATGGTGACCTTACATCCCACCGTGCCCAAACCATATACTTTGCTGAGTGCCCTCCCAGCAGACTCTGAATGGTTTACTTGTCTGGATCTCAAGGATGCTTTCTTTTTCCTATGGCTAGCAGCTGTCAGCCAACCATTATTTCCAAAAGAAGTGGCTATCATCCATTACAGGGGACACCAGAGAGGGGGAAGACCCCATTGTCTTAGGAAATCAGCTGGCATACTGGACAGCCAAGGCTGTTGTCAATCAGGCCCCAACTACTATGGCTAAGGTATTGCCACTTGCAAGCCTCCCAAACCTCCTCACCCCCGTACACTTTAGATGAACATCAGTGGGCAAAATCAGAAGGAACAACCCTAGAAGAAGATGGATGGTGGAGACTGCCAGATTAAAGAAAAGACATAACCCAGTCCCTAGGATATTCATTGGTAAAACAGCACTACAAGCTGACTCACTGGGGGAAAACTAACCTAGAAAATATGATAGGCTGATACTACTATTTAAGTCACCTACCATCATTGTGTTCAGCTGTGAGCATGCAGTGTGAGACCTGTGCCAGAAATAACCTTGCCCAGGGGCTAGTTCAGCCACCTGGAATACAAGCTACTGGGATGACTCCCCTGGAGTTATTAGAGGCAGATTTCTCAGAAGTATGGCCATGCCAGCGCTATAAGTACTTATTAGGTCCCTACATGAACTGAAAAAGCCAGGGAAGTCACTTGACCCTTTTTAAAGTAAATTATGCCTCAGTTTGGACTTCCCCTTATGATTGGGTCAGATAATGGCCCTGCGTTCATGGCAGAAGTCATACAAGGAATAGCAAAGACCTTGGAGATAAAATGGGAACTTCACACTACTTACTGACCCCAGAGCTCTGGGAGAGTCGAACAAATGAACTGCACTCTCAAGTCCACCCTGGCTAAGCTTTGTCAAGACACAGGGTGCCCCTGGGTGGATGTCCTCCCATTGGCCCTACTCCAGGTTCGATGTACACCTCAAAAAAAAGGTTATTCCCCTATGAGATTCTGTTTGGCTGACCATCCCCTTTAGTTGCCCAGACCCAAACAACTGATATCCATCAGCTGGGGAAAGCAATTTTGACCTAGGATTTAGGGGCCTTGGAAAGACATTAAAGAAAATAACCTGAATCACCTGAGAGAGAGCCCCAATTCCCTTTGGTAACTGGGTACATAAACATGAGCCTGGGGATCTTGTATGGGTTAAAAATTGAAAAAAAAGAGTCATTACAACCCACCTGGGTGGGGCCGTATGTTATTGTGCTTGTCAATTCTACTGTAGTTAAGGTTGCAGGGCTGGCTCCATGGATTCATTATACATGAGTGACCAGAGGACCCCAGGACTTGGATGGTAAAGAGCCATCCTAAGCAGCTGACCAAGGTGACTTTCCAGAGGACTGAGACCTGACAAGGAGTCTACAGCGCTGCTGCAGTCACTCCATGGGCTGACTGCTCTATGCATCGTGGAAGATAAGGATGATGACAGATGCCATCCTTACCCCTAGACCCTCCTGGCCCTAGCTAGGGCCAGGATTCTCTCTTTGGTCCTGACTATTGTTCCTCTGTTAATTCATCCTCCTAGAATAAATTTCAGGAGGCTCAAGAGGGGTAAATGATGTGGCTGGGCCTGGAACTCAGAATAGCTCAAGGCTAATTGTTGCCATTCCAGGACACTGTGACTCTGTGAATTTTCTGCCTCTACCTCTCCCCATCTGAGGTGATAAAACAATCTGAGACCTTGAGAAGCTGAACACCCTGCTTATCTGACCCTTTCTTCCTGAGAAAGGACTCTGGGCTACACCTTCCCGATGGGCTGCTTCTTCCTAATAGACTACCCCTTAGCATACTGGAAACCGCCCCTTCCCAACTTCCCAGTAAGACTGTGCTGGGCCCCCAAGAGGGGCTGAGACTTTGAGTGTTAACTCCTCCGGCCGCTGACATATTAAAGAGTTACCCCTGTCTCTCCGGAGTGCTGCCTTTTTGTTTCCCTGCCTTCCGGTTTTCCGAGACAACAGCTGGATCCTTAACCCTGCAGAAGTGATCCTCTCACCTCCTGGCTGCCTTCTCCAGGGCGCCTGCCACATGCAGCCACTCCCAGTGTCTCAGACTCAGTGCCCAGTGACAAGAGAGAATCTCGGCCCTGTGCAGGTTAACCCCCCACCCTGCTGGCATCCCTGACAATCCACGTGACTCCCCTACCCCTCAGTCTCAGCCCAACACCCCCACTCACCCAGCCTATGCTTGTTCCTGTGGCACACCCAACCTGCACTGCACTCAGGGCACCCACTTGCCTCCGCTGACTTTAGACAGGGTAAGGACCTGTGCAGCCTGAGTAGAGGCTGGAGCCACAGCAGGGTAGCACGCCCACCTTGTAGTGGTCACCCCTGCCACCAGTGCCACAGCCAAAGCTCCCTCGGGCCGGTTGCACTCAGTAGGAGCATTGGCTGCATCTCAGTGCAGCCTCGGGCTCCACAAGGCAGAAATCCAGGTGAGGTGGGGCACAGATCTGGTTAAGCCATGCTCTAGGCCTCCAGTGACCTACCCTGGGAGGAGGGTGGGGGCCAGTCAGGGGTGATGCCCAGGGAGTTTGTTTGGAGGCAGCCACTATCCCCAGCTCCTCCTGCAGGCTGTGGTTAACCTCTGTGAGGGTCTGGCTCTGGACGACCTTCTAGTCACAAAGCCAAGGTTGCCCTAGGGCTTCCTTCCCATAGCTCCCTGTGGCCCAGATGTCTTGGGCACCCCTCCTCCCAACTCACCTTTGCAGACCCTGGTTTTAACAGGCAGCTCCATGGTGTAGGCCCTCTGGAAAGCAATTGCTATTTCTGACCTTGGCTTTGTCTTGGCATTAGAGAGTCTGTCTGGTTTCAGGTAGGGGGATCTGTCTTCTTCCAGGGCATCTTCAGGTCCAAAACATCACAGCCCCAAACAGGGGAGAGTCACATGGTTGTTATTGTTGGTTTCCATAAATGTTTTAATTTCAGTTTTTGTTTGTTCAATGTTTTAGAAATCATTTGGGAGTAGGTTGCTTAGTTTCCATGTGTTTGTGTATTTTGGAGGGCTCTTTCTATGGTTGATTTCAAGTTTAGTTCCATTATGGCCAGAGAAGATGGTGGGTATCATTTGGATTCTTTTAAATTTGTAGAGACTCCTCTGTGCCCTATTATGTGGTCAATTGTTGAAAATGTTCTGTGAGGGAGTGAGAAAACAATGTATATTGGAGTTGCTGGGTAAAATATTCTCTCTGTCAAGTCCATTTAGTGTATGCTATCAATTAGCTCCTGTATCTCTTTGGTTATTCCTTATCTAGATGACCTGTCCAGTGAGGTGTTGAAATCCTCAACAATTAGTGTGTTGCAATCTATCTCTTCTTTGAGATTTAGCAGTCTTCAGTGTGTTTCTATGCCTTGTGTTGCAAACATAAATGTATATATAACTGTTACATGTTTATGGTGAACTAATTCTTTTAGAATGATTTAGCGTCTTTGTCTCTTTTCACCATTTTAACCTTAGAGTCTATTTTGTCCAATATCATTATTGCAACTTTGGCCTTTTCTAAAACTTCTGTTTGCGTGAAACAGCATGCCACAGCCTTTCACTTAAATCTATGTGTTGATCAATGAGCTCTGTTTCTTATGAAAAACGTACAGAGAACTTTTTCATTTTTAATCCATTGATCCAATCTGTGTCTTTTATAAAGTTGAGGAATTTAGTCCAAGAACATTCAGTGTTATTATCAATATGTGTGGATTTGCCTGTCATGCTGTCATTTTATTTATTTATTTTTAGTTCTTTTGTGTTCTCTTTTATTTATCTCTCTTTAGTTTTCCTCCTGTACTATTTCCTGCAGAGCTTGTTTGATGTCGATGAATTCTCTCACTTTTTGTTCATGTAGGAATGATTTTCAGGGCACCAGATCCAGGACACAAACCACACAGCCAAGTAGGTGGGATCTAGCTGCCCTGACATCCATGCCTCCTGCTGTCCCCCCATCCTCATATTTAATAGCTACTTTTACATTCTTTTTGGTGGCTTGGAGTAAATTAGAGGTTTTGTCTTCAAGGTCTGGGGTTATTTTTTTTTTCTCCATGATCTAATCAATTTGTAGATCATTGCTTTTTGAAGGATGATTTGATTTCCTGCATTGTATCTCCAGACATTCTGTTTCATTCTTTTTTGGGTTGTCTATCATTTTCCCCCCTTTATTCTATTTAATACATACTGCTTAGCATTTTACACTTACTTTTTGCACATTAGTTTTTTACTCAGTCTTGCATATAAACACCTTGACTTTGCTTTTTTCACTTATTTATAATAACTACAATTTATTTCATTTATACTTCAGAATACACAAAGTAGGGAACCAGCAGTTAGCGTAATGGCTATGTCGCTGGACTCCCACGTAGTCGACCGCGGTTCGTGTCCCGGACCCGGTGGCTTAAAAAACTCACACCGGGCGCGTGTGCGTGCGTGCCTAAGATCCCGAGAGGAGAATGGAGGAGAAGGGATTGTGGCATGAACATCCCCCCTGGGGGGTGATTTCTCGCTTTCTGTCTCTATGTCTCTCTCTGTCTGTCTGGCGAGCGCACGCGCCCTACAGTGAAAATCTCTCCAAAAAAAAAAAGAATACACAAAGTAATGCAATTATGTAGTAAATTTTATAAACAGAATCTTATTTTGACACTTAATATTACCTTTTTTTGTGTATCTCAAGTAAGGTATATTTTCTTTTTTTTAACCTTCTTTTTTTATCTTTATTTATTTTGTATATACATTCAATGACATTGTTTAGCTTATGAAGTGAACATTTGAATTCTTCACTGGAAAAGTGCTTGCACATCAATGTTTATTGCAGCACTATTCACAATTGCTAAGACATGGAACCAACCCAAATGCCCCCATATAGATGAATGGATTGAAAAACTGTGGCACATATACTCTATGGAATACTATTCAGCCATAAAAAAACAACAAAATCCTGGCTTTTGACAGAAAATGGAAGAATATGGAAGATTTACTGCTGAGTGAAGCAAGCCAGGCTTTGAAGGAGAGATATAGTATGTTCCCACTTAATATATACTGTCCACACTCTATGACTGAAACCTTCTTTATTTTGAAAGCAAAAATACTTAATTTACAAATATTAATCTCTATTACCTTATTAAGTCAGTTATAAAATAAGTTTCAAATATTTGTTGTACACACACACACACACATATATATATATATATCTCACATAAACGCATTTTATATTTCTTTTGACATTTACATTGGAAATACGAACAATTGAATACTAAATGCTTGAGAAAAAAATCCCCACATTAAATATCAATATTGCAAGGCATTATCCATTTCCTTTCTGGTGTGTAATGGAAATGGAAAGTGTTAATTGCCTTCCAAGAACACATCTCCCTTCCCTTCTTTCTTTGCAGATAGAATACTGGTTTGCTTAAGAACTAATTGCATCCACTCGTAAATACTCAGCATAGCAGATTTCCTTGTACATCCTGGTAGCCATATGAGCCAGTTCTAGCAGAGGAAGTCTATTAAGTGAGACATTTGAAAAACTTTCCTTTTTCTTAATACACATAGGAAAACTTAGTTGGCATGTACTTTTCTTTTCTTCTTCATACCCTGAGCACATGTTACCCTAACACGTGGATGTGAACAAGCTCATTGCCTATGGGGGAAAATGTCCATTTGCTAAAGATGGCACAGGAGGGAATTAGATTAAACCGTTGGTCCTTCGTGATTTCCTTGAGCAACTACACAAAAGGAATGCCTGACTCTAGACTCTTTTTGACATGATAAAAATAAATCCTCATTTAGTCAGGCTTCTATTATACATAGTCAAAATACAATCTCAGTTGCTCTCACTGGCTTCTTGCTCAGATCACTCCAACTTGTACATATAGAATGACAAAAATATAATTCTATATACCTGTTCATTGTATGCTTTGAGATAATTAAGCTCTTCAAATTCCTCAAGTAACTTTGATTTCATACAAAGGCTTTTCAAAAAGGTCAGGAGAAATGTATAGTATGAAAATACTATTCATTCATTTAAAAAATTTCCTGCACCAAAATTAACTCATACTTTAATTGCATATTTTTTATGATATTTTTTAATTCCCTTGTATACTAAAGAAGAATTCATGTTCCTTCCTCTTAAATCCAACTAGATAGAAAAAATGTATAGAAATCATTTCACAATTAAATATAAATAGGATCTTGCTTGATATTTGTATTGTGTTTTAGGGAATGAGCTTTAATTACACTACTAAATTTGTTTATTTTAGAATAAATATACACTTATTTAACTTCTTCCTGTATATTTCTCTAACAAAAGAGTATTTATAGAAAATAATTTTATGAAAACTTACAAGGTTTATTATTACTTTCTGGTTTCATATTATTTCTTTATTCATTAAAAGATCACTGAGAGGGTGTGGCGGTGTGGCTTGGCTGGGGGCTGTGGTTGTAGCTGCAGCTTTTCCTGCATTCAGAGCAGTATACTCCGGGATCTGAGCAGAGGGGAAAGTCATCTCAAAGGCTGCCGTTTTACAACATCTGGCACAGGGCTGCCTCTCCCTTCCTCCCCAAAGTTTGCACGACGTGCACATTAGGCTGTAATTAGGGTATCTGGGAGGAGAACTTTCCTGGGGATGCTTTGCTTTTCTTCTGCTCTTGGTGAGAAAGTGCCTCCTTCTTCCAGGATCAGGACTTCTGCCATCCAGCACCACAAAGAGACATTCACACACACATGCACACACACACACACACACACACACACACACACACACACACAAGACAAACTTAAGGTGACAAGAAAGCCCTAGCTTCACTTCATCTCTAACTTCCAACTTAAGCAGGACTTGAGAACATCTGCACTTCTGGATTTCAGGACAAATGAAGAACAGTCTCTGTGCTACAAAGATGAGGAGTCTGCTTCTTCTGGTGCTGATTTCAATCTGCTGGACTGATCATCATTCAGACAACTATACTCTGGATCATGACAGAGTTATTCATATCCAAGCAGAAAATGGCCCTCATCTACTTGTGGAAGTGGAACAATGTGGGGACACGTTTAGAGAAAGAACCTGAGGTGTGGGGACATGCTCTGAGCAAACACCACCTGTCCTTTCGGGGTTTGGCAGAACCTTGTAACTTGTCCTTTCCTTGACCTTTGGCTACAGACAGAGCAAGGGTGGAAATTACTAGGGGCATGCCAACAGACACATCTGATGGACTTCAAGAAACATCTTGACCCCCAGTTAGCAAAGTTCAATCTCTGCTCTGCATCTGAAAGGTTCTTTAGCCTTCTATGGGTGTGGTGGTGCACTCCTTATGGAGAAGTTCTTTGGCTTCTTCCTCACACCTAACAGCTAGGTTTCTCTGCATTAGAAAAGAAGATGAGACTTTCTCTTGATGGGATTATCACCAAGGGATACACCTGGCCCAGTATGACTAAGCCCTTATAGATTTGTTAACTGCTTCTTATTGTCTGTAACCTGGCAACGAATCTATGAAGTGTCATGAAACATACATATGTAATGTATCCTTGTACTATAAATAAAGAGGCCCAGTTTATATGGGTGGCTCAAGCAGCAGCTCAAGTAGCTCAAGCAGCAGCTCAGTATGGCACAAGTTGCTTGGGCTACCTAGGCTCAGACTGCCTGTGTCCACTTCTACCCTGTCTCTTTGTCTCATTCTTTCCAATTCCCTGGTCCTCTCAAGATGGAGGGCTTTCATTTTCTCATCCTCTTTCTCTTCCTCATCAGCAGCCCTTTGATCATGATTCAGCCACACCCAAACCCTGGGGTGGACGCCTACAGAACAAGCCAAAGTTTTTTTCACACAGGGTGACAATGCCATGTTGCCGGGGACCAGCCTCAGCAGGGGTGAGTTGGCTCGATGGAGGAAGCGCTGGAAAGAAAGGAAGACTAAGGCCTCGTGCCTTTTCATGCACGTCCTCAGCCAAACACTCCCAGAGATTGCTCTCTGAGGAGTGACAACTATTAGGAATCATTGTACCTTTTTATTGAAAATGCGATACACGCAAGTAAATGGGAGAGGGGCTACGTGTACTAATTATCAGTTCATAATGTTTTAACAATAGAAACCATTCAGGGTTTGATTAAGGGCAGGTCTATTAATCATCAATACAGTTCAACAATTTTTTGATTGATGAAAGCAGGTTCCTGGTAACTTCAAGCAGTGCAGTTTCAGGAAACAATTCCAGCAAGCAGAGTTAACTATCAACCGATATTCAGCAGCAGCCGTCTTATGATTACTGAAAGAAAATCTCAAGCATAGATATTAGTTCTTATGGATTTTCATAAAGAATGATACTTATATAATTCTATAGGGATCTAAAACTTATGGAATCCTAATATATTTACCTATCCTAAAGAGGTGAAGTTAGTGTTCACTTGATGAGGGCGGGGATATAGCCTTTTCAACTGGTGGTGAAGTGATTAATAAGTTAATGAAAAACTTTAAAATGGGTTTATGGTGTTGTGGATACACTTGTGTAGCCTATAGCACCACTGTTATGTATTTTGTTAGAACATTAGTTACCATGGGA
>NW_006160172.1:304379-329798 GCF_000334495.1 Tupaia belangeri chinensis
ATTCATTTATAGTAGTATATTGGGGAGTCAGAGGGGGGTCACTTCCCAGCAAGGCTATCACAGTCCCGGAGCGAATAGCAAGCAGCCTTGCCGACATGCTAAATGACCCAAGCTTGTTCCAAAGTCGGGGAGCATACAGTCGCGGCCTTGCCAACTTACTGAACTGACCAGAAGTGATGCTCAAAGGTCAAGGGGCTCAGATGGGTCCTGGAGCCCCACCGGGTTGGACTCCTTCACCATGTAAATTTTTACAACATTTGGCTCAGGGATCCACAAAATCGGAATTAAGTGGGCCAAGCTAACTTCAGATTACCTCAAGGAAGTGGATGTTTTTGTTTCCATGGGAAACCACAAGAAAACCTATGGAGGCTACCAGGGTAGAGTGCTTCTGAAAGGAGGCAGTGATAATGATGCTTCTCTGGTAATCACAGACCTTACCCGGGAGGACTATGGGAAATACAAGCATGCAGTGACTGAAGGATTAGAAGATGACACTGCTGTGGTAGAATTTAGGCTTACAAGGTGTATTTCCTTACTTTCCACAGCTGGGGAGGTACAATCTCAATTTCCACAAGGCACAGCAGGTTTGTCTGGACCAGGAAGCTGTGATTGTCTCCTTTAATCAGCTGTATGAGGTCTGGTGGGCAGGCTTGACTGGTGCAGTGCAGGCTGGCTCAGCGATGGGTCTGTGCAATACTCAATTAAAAAGCCAAGAGAGCCCTGTGGGGGCAGAAATACAGTGCCCGGTGTCAGGAACTATGAGTTTTGGTATAAAGATAAAAGCAGATATGATGTTTTCTGTTTTACATACAACCTCAATGGTTGTTTTTACTAAGTGATCTACCCCACCAAGCTGACTGTGATGAAGCTGTGCAAGCTTGTCTCAACGATGGTGCTCAGATTGTGAAAGTGGGCCAGATCTTTACAGTCTGAAAGCTTCTGGGATATGACTGCTGTGTTGTGGACTGGTTGGCAGATGGCAGCGTCTTCTACCCGAACTCTAGGCCCCAGAGGCGCTGCAGTCCTACTGAGGCTGCGGTGTGCTTCATGGGTTTCCCAGATAAAAAGCATAAGCTGTATGGTGTCTACTGCTTCAGAGCATACAACTGAGCAGCCCCCAGAGCACGTCCATTTTAAAGTCATCGGGAACATGTGAAAGGTTTTTTTTTTTTTTCAATATGAACTCATGCAAGTTACCAAAACTGTGATAACCCTTTTTTTACTTACTGTAAAGAGTCATTTTCATAAAAACCAATTCATTGATTTGTTTTTGTAAAGCTATCATTCAACATATATTATAAATTAATATAATTTTAAGGGAAGCTCTAATAAGGAGGCTTTAGAGACAAACTGTTTAAACTCCATCATCCTTACGAAGTATCCTTACATGAAAGTAAAGCTACTCAGAGCAGCAACTTCCACAAGCACAAATTTTACACATTTGTACAATTTTGAAATGTGCTACAACATATTAGAGCACCAGATTTGAAATACTGTCTTCTTTACCTAAACTGAGATTCTGAGAGGTTTCACGAAGAAACAATTTACATTTTTCTAAAAGTTCATATTTCAAGATGCCAATAGACAGAATATTTTATTCTTTAAATTCTTGCCTTTTTGAGCAGGAAAAAAAAATTCATATGAACTCCAATGCATAGTAACAAGCACAGTTAAAACCCCTTAATAATCCCATTTATATGAAGTATGAGATTTAAATAAGCAGATAATATTTAACCAATGAGACTCATTTCTTATTCTAGTTGAAATTAAACATGTCTGAGAAGAATTGTATCATACTTTAAGTAGCTTTACTTGGTTATATTTAAGTTGTAAGGGTCATTTGCTAAGCAGCATTTAGCATCTACTCAGGGCAGTTATATAGATAAACTGCTGGACAGAAAAATTGTAAAATTTAGCAGCTTGATTTTATGTAGCCTGTGAAATATTATTATCCTATAAAAATAACTTTAAACTATTCCTTATTTATGTTACATAAAAATGTAGAATCATAAAGGGAATGAATAACTGTACATTTGCCTGACCAAGAAACAAAGATCTAACTTTCCAAAATTCTTGTTATTCCTATTTGTATATAAACTAAAAAGCCCGATTGGTGCCTGTGTTTGGGGAGGGGGAGTCAACAATGGGTTCTAAAATTTCCCTCAAATAGAGAATGTCAATAATGTTATTATCTTGCTGGTCAGTAATCAGTATAAGTTAAATACTGAAGCTGTCATCAAAGAGTTTACACTAAATCTTCAGGACTTTAAATGAAAGATTAACTCCAGATTCAGAAAAACAATTTTCCATATTAGCAGCTCTAATCTCAGCTAAAACTCTTGTTTACCTACATTTTTATGACTGTTGAGACCCCACTGGGACCATATTTATATCCAAATTGCATTTTGTGGTTTTCCATTGTTTCCCAAATGAGTTCTAATAAATGGAATTCGGTATAAGAATCCAAGTATGACATAGCTGGTATGTTTTCATGAATGTTTTTATGTAGATTTTCCTCTCATGAACATGAGTAAATAAATCTGTTTCCTGAATTGACTGTGGTAGCCTTTAAAGCTCAGCAATAATTCTAAGAAATTTATGCCATAAATGTACAGTTATGTGTGTGGAAGACCAGAACAATTGGAAGTCCATGAAACCATAACTACATTCATATATTATCTAGACAAAATATTGTAAATAACAGTAGGTTTTTTCCTTTCATCAAAAGCGTATCTGGACATTTTCAGATGCTTTAATAGTAAAACAGGATGATGTATGCATGCGCAATTTTAAGCTAGGTTGGATATGCAAATTGTACAAAACTATTACATAAATCCAAAGAGATTGTCAGGCTTAACTCAAATACTGGCAGTATAAATACAATTGGCATTTCTAAATTAAAGATACATGAATGGTTTAGGATAGGATGAATATATTACTTCAAATAGGAAATACCTGCAAAATAAGAACTCTAACACCTCAAATACGGAGGAAGTTCATACTCGAACAATTATAATCTATGTTGTAAGAATTCTGCTGGAATTGTAAGTGGGAACAAATTTCTATTGAAGCGGGCATATAACTTTCAGCCATTATTGAAAGAACTCTACATTTATAATGTTAAGTGTACTAGCATTCCTTAACTTTTGGCCTCTTACTAGTATAGGAACTGGTGCCAATCAAATTCTCTGGAATCAAAATGACTGTTTGCTGATTAAAATCTATGTCAATTGCAAAAAAGAATACACAGAAATATTCTTAAATATAGATAACGAGTATTACTAACTAAATATCCCTATAGATTCACATTTATTCTTTCTCAATATGTTGTTAATATTGTTATAAATTAAATAAAATCTTTCTTCTTCATAAAAATTGTTTTGCTAAACAGCATGTGTGCTTTCTGGCAGAGAGACGGGGCAGGAAGAAGAGCGAGAAAGCACTGCCTGGGTATTATGGCCTCACCATTCTCTTCTTCTCCATTCTCTCCTTCGGATTTTGGCACACATGCACATGCACTGGTGTGTTTTCAAGCCACCCAGTCTGGGACTCGAACCTCAGTTAGCCATGAAGGATCCAACTGCCTTAAACCTATACCATCGGGTAGACAAAAATCTTGCAATGGTAAAAGAATCACAACAATGTTTCTTATAGCCAAAGTAGTAAACAGAATTTATAAGTACACTCAAAGCTATTGTGTAACAATGATTTCTTTAAATCTCTACAACTTCAAAATTTCCATCATCATTTGGAGTCCCTCTATCATTATAAGGCTTACTCTGTCTTCCGTTCATAGTTTCTCCACATTAATTTTCTTCAGTTATTTTCTCATTTTGACATTTTTGCCATAGGGCAGGCACCGCCACGCCCACATTTTGACATCTTCAACCCTCTTTTCTTTTTAATCAAAACGTATTTCCCTCAGCTTAAGAAATGTTGAAGTTGGGTTCGGAGGGTGGAGTGATGGTTAAGGCACTGGACTCCCACATGGCTGACCACAGTTTGAGTCCCAAACCTGGTGGCTTGCTGTCTCACTTTCTGTTTCTGTCTCTCTCTGGTTAAATAAAATAATAATAATAATAAAATTAAATACATGAATAAATCTCTTTAAAAAGAAATTAATTTAGTAACATCTCACTTTAAAAAAAAAATCTTCCATTGATTCTATCTCCTACAGTTAAGGCTTTTTCTTTCCTTTGTACAAAATGTTCTTAGAAAAGGTGGTATACTTGGCAATGACATATTAAGTTATTACAATTTCATACCCAACACGTGCAAGCTATTGAAATTCCAAAGATATAACTTCTTTATCATCAAAAACCTTTTAATATACTGTACTTTTGTTTCAGTGCTAAGGTTTCTTGATCCTTTACAAAAATTCTTCATTTTTTAATCAGTTTTTTAACTTAATAATAATATTTATATGTCTATGTTTACTTCTACCTCTCAGAATCTTTTGTTGTTGTTTTTATCCTCATCGCTTCCACTGCTTTCTACCCATATCATGAGACTTTGTCTGTACTGATCCTTATATTTTCTGGAGAGATCTTGGCTTCAAATATGACCTCAAGGAAATAAGTACTGGATTTACACCTCTAGCCCAGAACACTATTTCTGAATTTTAGTTATTAATTTTCAATGTCTAAATGATATCTCTCCATCAATACCTTATCTAAAATAACTATGATCAAACTTATCTTTCTGCCAAAACTATTTAAATGTTGCCAATTTCATTACATAGTTATTTTTGCTCCAGACTTACAAGATTTCCTATGATATTTCCATTGGAAATGAGAACAATTGAATACTAAATGCTTGAGATAAAAATTCCCACATTACGGGGGACCCGCAATTGGTGTAATGGCTATGTCACTGGACTCCCACGTAGTCAACTGTGGTTCAAGTGCCAGACCCGTTGGCTCAAACTTATGCGAGGCATTTGTGTGTGTGTGCCTAAGATTCTGAGAGGAGAATGGAGGAGAAGGGATTGCAGCAAGACCATACTCCCTGGGGGGTGATTTCTCACTTTCTGTCTCTCTGTCTCTGTCCTTCTTACTGGCCAGCGCATGCACCCTATGGCCTAAACCTATCTCAAAAAAAAAAAAAATTCCCCCATTAAAATATCAATTTTGGGGGAACCAGTAGTTAGCGTACTGGCTATGTCGCCGGACTCCCACGTAGTCGACCGCAGTTCGCATCCTGGACCCGGTGGCTTAAAACCCATGCTGGGCGCATGTGCGTGCGAGCCCAGGATCCCGAGAGGAGAATGGAGGAGAAGGGATTGCAGCGTGACCATCCCCCTGGGGGGGTGATTTCTCTCTTTCTGTCTCTATGTCTCTCTCTGTCTGTCTGGAGAGTGCACGCGCCCTATAGCGATAAACCTCTCCAAAAAAAGAAGAAAGAAAATATATATATATATCAATTTTGGGAGAACCAGCAGATGACATAATGGTTATGTCACTGTACTCCTATGTAGTCAACAACAGTTTGAGTCCTGGACCAGGGGGCTTAAAAGTCATGCTGGGCCAATGTGGGCCCAAAATCTTGAGAATAGACTGGAGGAGAAAAGACTGTGGCATGAACATCTCTCCTAGGGTGTGATTTCTTGCTGTCTCGCTGTCTCTCTCTGTCTCTGTCTCTCTGTCTCTTTGGTGAATGCACATGCCCTATAGTAAAAAATTCTCTAAAAAAAATCAATTTTGCACTGCATTATCAATTTGTTTTCTAGTATGTAACATAAAGTCTTAACTACCTTCCAATGACATATATCCCTTCCCTTTCTTCTTTATTATAGAATATTGGTTTAAGAAGTAGTTGTGTCCACTCTTAAATACTCTGCATAGCAAATTTCCTTGTATATAATGGTAGTCATATGAGCCAGTTCTAGTGGTGGAATTCTATCAAGTGAGACATTTGCAAAACTTTCTTTTTTCCTAATGCAAAATAGGAAAACAACTGTAGTTGGCATGTACTTTTTGTTTCCATCATTTCTGGTCTTCATGCCCTGAGGACATATTACCCTAACACATGGATATGAACAAGCTCATTGGCTATGGGGGAACAGGTCCATTTGCTAGAGAGGGCACAGCAGGAAGTTAGAATAAACCGTTGGTCGTTCATGGTTTACTTGAGCAACCACACAGAAGGAATGCTTGACTGTGAACATTTTTGGTATGTGATGAAAATAAAAACTGTGTTTAGTCAGGCTTCTATTACATTTAGGCAAAATACAATCTCAGTTGTTCTCACTGGCTTCTTGTTCAGCTCACTCCCACTTTTAATATAGAATGAGAAAAACACAATTCTATATTCCTTTTTATTCTATACTTTTAGATAATTAAGTTCTTCAAATTTCTGAAGTTCCTTTGATTACATATTAAAGTTTTTCATTTTTTAAGAGATATTTGCTATAGGGCATGTGTGCTTGCTGGGGGCCAATTCTGGGAGAGAGTTTCTTAAAATTTAGTAATAGTAGCAGCATCAGATTTTGTCCTGGGCAGTAGGAGAATGGATGCACTTTAGATAGTTCATTATCCCTCTGTGGGTGGTAGTGTGTGTTTGTGTGACAAGCACAAAGCGAAAAGATATTCCTGAAGTTTAACCTTTATAGTTAGGCTATAGTCTCATTAGGGTTTGGGCCCTGTTAAAGATGTCAATGGAACATTCTATAGTTAGTACTTCAGTTAATTTATAAAGAGACAAAATCTTATGGGTTGGGATGCTCGAAGAACCAGATGTATTCATAGTTAAATAGAAAAAAACCCTGGAGCTTGGCCTCCATTTTTCAGAGTGCCTACATGGTTTTGTTTTGAAGTTCATTGGCCCTTGAGCCTAAACCTGTGTGAAACTCACATCAAGCACATGTGTGTGCATGCCCAAAATCCTGAGAGGAGAACTGAGGACAAGAGACTGTGGTGTGGTCATCTCCTCTGGGGGGGTGATTTCTCACTTTCTGTCTCTCTTGTCTCTCAAGTGAGCACACACACCCTATAGCAAAAATCTCTTTTTAAAAAAATAGCAAAATTAAGTTCTATCTTGGATTGGAGTGAGCTCTTTTAGTATTGTTTAAAGCTTAATGCTCAAAAAATCAGGTATTGCATGGGTTATCCCACCCTGAGGAATGGGTATTGTCCAATGTCAATACAAGGCATAACTCATGCTCTCCCTTATTCACATTTAGAATCTCAGGTTTGTTGCTTGGAACTTTAAGAGGAGCTTGTGCACCTCCCAACTCCATCCAGACACCCATTCAAGGGAAGGGCCTTTTTGGACAGCAGGCTACCTGCTACTGAATGGCTTAATGGTGGGACTTGTGGATGATACCCTCCCCAACTCATCTTTGGACACTAAGGACTTCACCGTTTTGTATAAATGAGCTGCTCTATCTCTTATTTGTTACTGAGTTGAAGCTTGGCAGCTCAGTTTCAGTTGCATCTGTTCTCTAGAAAACTGTAGGACTTTGGATCACTCAGAAAAAGTGACAAAAGTGCAACATGCTGGCGAGCAATGGTGAGGCAGAAACAGAAGAGAGATCGCCAATTGCTTACACCTGCACAACTTTGAACAATCAGAGATACCTTGAATACTTTAGGGAGGAACATATAGACCAGTAGATAACTAAAAATCATCACAGAGGCAGAAGAAATATGGGCAACCAACAAAATATCTCTACCCCAAGGGAAACCAAATTCCTCATCACCCACAGATAACACAATGGAACTCATGGGAATGTCAGATAAATGATTCAGAATTTGTAGAGTGACTAAACTAAATGAGATGCAAGAGAAAAGAGACAACAAAGTCCAGGAGATGAGGAAGTCTTTTCACAATTTGAAAGAAGAAATAAACACCATAAACAACCAAACAGAATTGTTAGAGCTGAAGATTGATACAGGAAATAAAAACATGACTCAAAACTATTAAAAATAGACTAGATCATATGGAAGATTGAATCTCAAATGTAGAAGACAAAACCTCTGACCTAGAAAAAAATTATCAAAAAGACTGAGAAAACAACCAAGAAATATGAGGATAATATATGAGAAATACCAAGCACCAAATCATCTGAATAAGTGGAATCCCCAAATAGGAGGAAGATATTAACAGCATTGATAATGTATTCTATGAAATCCTGGAAGAAAACTTTCCAAACCTAGAAAGGCATCCAACTATCCAGACCCAAGAAATACATAGGACCCCAAATAAAATCAACCCAGGAAGATTCTCTCCAAGCCACATCATACCAGATTGGCCAAAACCACAGACAAAGGCAAGATATTAAAATGTGCAAGAGGAAAACGTCAGATTACTTGCAAAGCTTATCCCATCAGGCTAACCTTGGACCTCTCATCATAAACAATGTAGGCAAGGAGAGGATGGGGAAATAGAGTCAAACTATTAAATGAAAAACAATTTCAACGAAGAATACTAACTCAGCAAAATTATTATTCACACAAGAAAAAAAGATAAAAAACATTCTTAAATTAAAAAAAAATCTGAAAGAATTTATCAACTCCAGACAAGTTCTTCAAGAAATTCTGAAGGGAGTATTATAGTAAGAAAACTAAAAAGTCAGAGAAATGGTCATGAGAGAACAAAAAACAACAGGGAAAATGGCTCACTTAATGATAGGAACTTGTCTGGAAATATTGTAAAATAACATTGAATGTTAATTAATTTAATTCACCAATCAAGAGACACAGACTGGCTGAATGGATAAGAAAACAGAAACCCTCTATCTGATGTCTACGAGAAATGCACTATACAGATAAAGACACACATAGACCAAAAGTGAAGGGCTGGAAAAAGCTATTCCAATTAAATGGAAATCGAAACAGGTCTGTAGTTGCCATACTTATTTCAGACAAAATAGACTTTAAGACAAAAACTGTAAGAACAGACAAAGAAAGTCACTACATAGTTCAAAAAGGGCTAATTCATCAAGAAGACATAATACTTATAAATATCCACACATTCAACCTAGAAGCACCTAAATACGTGAAGGAAAAACTGTTGGAGCTAAATGGAGAGATAAGTGGCAACACTGTAATTGTTGGAGAATTCAACATCCAGTTATCTCCTTTAGACATATCTTCTAAACAAAAACTAAGCAAACAGACACAGGACCTAAATGATACTATAAATAAAATGGGCTTGACATATACCTATAGAACTTTCCACCCAAAGAACACAAAATATAAATTTTTCCTACCCTTGCATGGAACCTTTTCAAATATTGACCATGTGATAGGGCACAAATCAAACCTTTACAAGTTCAATGGCATAGAAACTATATTTAACATCTTCTCTGACCATGATGGAATTAAATTACATATTAATCTCAGGAAAAATCCTTGAAAATACCCAAACACATGGAAACAAAACAATCTACTAGTGAATGACTTTTGAACTACTGAAGAAAGTAAGTCTGAAATCAAAAAATTATGGAAATAAGTGATAATAAGTACATGAATTTAAATAATCCATTGGACATGGCAAAAGCAGTCATAAGAGGGAAATTCATACCAATTAATGTGTAGAGGATGAAGAGTAAAAGGTGGCAAATAGACAAATTAAAATCATGCCTCAGGGAATTGGAAAAACAACAAGAAAAACAAAACCAAAAACAATATGCAGGTGAAAAGTTATCATAAAGATTCCAGCAGAAATAAATGAAATAGAAAATAAATGAACTGCATAGCAAAGAAATGAAAGCAAAAAACTGGTTTTCTGAAAAGATTAATAAGATCTACACACCATTAGCTAGACTGAAAAAGGAGGAGAAATAAAGAAATCAGATAAAGCTAATACATAATGAAACAGGCAACATTACAACAGACACAATAGAAATACAAAACATCATTAGAGGATACTATGAGTGACTATATGCCAAGAAACAAGAGAACATGGAGGAGATGGACAAATTCCTGGATGCACATAATCTACCAAGATTGAATGAGAAGGACACAGAAAACCTGAGTAGAACCATAATGAGAAGTGAAATTGACTCAGTAATAAATAATCTCCTGACAAATAAAAGTCCAAACCTGATGACTTCACTTCTAAATTCTATAAAACTTTTAAGGAAGAGTTAACCCACATTCTACTCACGTAAAACCATAAATGTAATAGACTACATTAACAAGAAAAAAGATAAAAACCATATGGTCATATCGATTGATGCAGAAAAAGCATTTGATAAGATACAATATCCCTTTATGATCAAGACACTCAGCAAAATTGGCATACAAGGGTCATTTCTCAACACAATAAAAGCTATCTATGAAAAACCCATCGCAAATATCATCCTGAATGGAGAAAAGCTGAAAGCTTTCCCACTAAAAACGGGTACAAGACAAGGATACCCAGTTTCTCCACTCTTTTTAAATATAGTACTGGAAGTCCTCACCAATGCAATCTGAAAAGAAAAATTTAAAGGCATCCAAATAGGAAAAGAAGAGGTGAAATTCTATTATTAAATTATTATTATTATTATTATTATTATTATTATTATTATTATTAAATTCCCTCGTTATCACGAGGTCTGTGATTACCAGAGGAGCATCGTTATCACTGCCTCCTTTCAGAAGCACTCTACCCTGGTAGCCTCCATAGGTTTTCTTGTGGTTTCCCATGGAAAAAAAACATCCACTTCCTTGAGGTAATCTGAAGTTAGCTTGGCCCACTTAATTCTGATTTTGTGGATCCCTGAGCCAAATGCTGTAGGGTCTCGATAAAATTTACATGGCAGTGTAACATTGTCACCCCTGTGTGAAAAAATCTTGGCTTGTTCAGCTTCCACAAGTAGACGAGGGCCATTTTCTGCTAGGACGTAAATAACTCTGTCATGATCCAGAGTACAGTTGTCTGAATGATGATCAGTCCAGCAGATAGAAATCAGCACAAGAAGAATCAGACTCCTCATCTTTGTAGCCCAAAGACTCTCCTTCATTTGTCCTGAAATCAGAAGTGCAGATGTTCTCAAGTCCTGCTTAAGTTGGAAGCTAGAGATGAAGTGAAGCTAGGGCTTTCTTGTCACCTTAAGTTTGTCTCTGGGTGTGTGTACATGTGTATGTGTGTGTGTATGGTGTATATGTGTGTGTGTGTTTGTGTGAATGTCTCTTTGTGGTGCTGGATGGCAGAAGTCCTGATCCTGGAAGGAGACACTTTCTCACCAAGAGCAGAAGAAAAGCAAAGCATCCCCAGGAAAGTTCTCCTCCCAGATACCCTAATTACAGCCTAATGTGCACTTCATACAAACTTCCAGGAGGAAGGGAGAGGCAGCCCTGTGTCAGACATTGTAAAATGGCAGCCTCTGAGATGACTTCCCCTCTGCTCAGATCCCGGAATATCCTGTTCTGGATGCAGGAAAAGCCGTAGCTACAACCACAGCCCCCAGCCACGCCACACCTCCACACTCTCTCAGTGTACTTTTAATGAGTCACGGAATAGTATGAAACCTGAAAGTAATAAAATACTTTGTAAGTTTTCCTAAAATTATTTTCTATAAATACTCTTTTGTTAGGGAAGTATGAAGAAATTAAAGATGTGTATGTTTATTCTAAAAGAAACAAGTTTAGTAGTCTAATTAAAGCAAACTCACAGCCATGTGTGATATAGCCACCTTAATCCCAAAGCTACCATCTGGCCTGCTTCTTCTCCCTTTATAATATGTTCTTAGTACCACTGTTCAATGTGGGTTCCAATATAACTAAGAGTAAACACAGCGATGCATTTCTAAGGGTGGCTTCTTAATTCTTTAACTTTTAATTGTTCTCTGGATTTAGGTGTAAATGACACCACAGAGAGAATTGGTATCTATTGAAATAAAGAGGCCAGGTCAAAGGAAAGATCAGGAAAGTAAAGAGAGTAAGAAGAGTTCAATTTTGCATAGAAAGGGTTATGCAGCCAATGGTGACATACAATGCCTCTCTTTCATATATGGCAGAAATGGAAAGATTGAAAGGTATAAAACCATGGAGAGTAACCGTGGGTAGAGACAATGTGGAAGGAGGTTGGAAATTGGG
Source organism: Tupaia belangeri chinensis (assembly GCF_000334495.1). NCBI lineage: Eukaryota > Metazoa > Chordata > Mammalia > Scandentia > Tupaiidae > Tupaia > Tupaia belangeri. Next base: position 316,406 of record NW_006160172.1, read on the forward strand.
GAAGGGGGAATCAAGGGAACAAAAGGATCAAAACATTTAAGGGAAACAATAATTATCTGTTGATGATAATGTACATTGTAGTATCTTTGGACTAAAAATATAGTGTATTCATGATGAGAAACTTAATTTTGTATACTGTAAAGATGTACAGTGAAAATAGAAGAAAGACAAAGGAGTCAGCAGTGATAGAAATCAGAAGTATGGAGGATTACTTTAGTCTGACCTGGATTTTCAAATATACACATGATTAAGACATTATCAAAGGCTATCAAGAAGCTTAAGTCTTAAAAAGAACCCAGACATTGCCAGGCAAAAATATGTGACATAATGGAGGTTTCAACTGGTAATAGGAATCTTAAGTATAGAGAACCATGACACCATGGGAAACGAGTAGAAATGGACTTGGTGTAAATGTGGCTAATTCATTCTGAATGTTTGCCAGAGACTGTAATGTTTCAGTGGTGCTGTGTAATGATTACCAGGGTGGCCGCCTGACACATAGTAGGTCCACAGATGCTGGGGTCTGTCACATTGAATGCAGTTGGTGACAAGAATGACCTCAGGGAGAAGAGCTCTCATGGTGTGCAGATAGAAGATAAGTTCAGCCTGTGGATCAGATGAGAGATTTCATTGCTGTCAGAGGGTTCTAAGATCATGGGCTGTGTTTGAGGAGCTTTGCAGGAGTTATCTACCCGTTACATGGTGCTTCATGCATGCTGTTCACCTTTATGGTGGTGACAGTTTCCTCTTGGGCATGAAAAAACTTGTCTTGGAGAGACTGTGAGTTATGTGGATTTTTTTGGTTTTGTCTATATAATTGAACAGGGACTGAGCACTTGCCAAAGAGAGAAATAGAGAGGGAGAGAGCCCACCACAATGGGGTATGGTAATGTCCCAATCCTTTCTGCAGCACTCCCCATGTGAGTAGTATTTTGAGCATACATGCACATGTCCAGTCATGTTATCAAACTCCCAGGGATAGTATTTAAATACTGGTTTGTCATGGGGGATATGGCTTTTTTTATTTGATATAGGACTCATGTGCTCATCAAAGAGAGAGAGACAGACAGAGACACACACACACAGAGAGAAATCACTCCCCCTTATGGGGGATGGCCACATTGCAATCACTTACCATCCAGTCTCCTCTTGAAATTGCGGGCATGCACACACACCCGCCTGGTGTGATTTTCAGGCTGTCAGGTGTGGGACTCAAACCACTCAGTTGACCGTGTAGGCTCTGCCACCTTAACCTCCATGCCACCCACTGACCTGGAATCTGGCTTTTAACCACTAGACTAGGGGACCATTGCTATCCTAATCCTTGAGTGACTTCATGGGAAAGCTAAAACTGTACCTAAATGTGTTTGGTTTCACACACCATGTGTCTGGAGCCCCCAAACCTGTTCTTTAAAAGGCAGTATGTTGGGTGGCAGAAGACACTGGAGACCTTTGACTAACCGATGAGTTTGTACTTTGAATGTTCCTTCTATGAAACTGAGAAGAGTAGCAGAAAGTGGGGCAAACCTGTACATGGTGAGGCATTTCTTTATAGGGACCTACTCATTACTTTGATAATGAAAGGACAAAAATGTAAGTAGGTAGGATGCTTGAAGTGTCTGGTTTATCTCTGGTAATGATATAACTATTTAGAGTGCTCAGATATTCTAAGAAGAATGGTGTCATCTTTCATTGATAGGAGAGTAAAGAGTTAGAGATATTGTATTTTCTCATCTTAAAAATCATTTTAAATAGAAATCCCATTAAAACAGGGATTCCTATTTATATTTGGGATTTTTATATTTGCTTTCCTAGATTGAAAATTGCACTAAGTAAAACTTAAAGGAGAAGAAATCCTTTACAATAGGAAAATAGAAATGTTAATTGTGCTCATAGTGGCAAACAGTATGTGGTTGCTGCAGATACCTTGAGTCAATTCAATTTTACTCAGTTTTCCAAATAATCCTAGAGATTCTTTTCTCTCCTTTTAGTTAATTTACAACGAATATTTGAACACATTGACAATATCATGAAGGAACACAGAGAATTTTTAAAAAAAATAACTCTTTGGGAACAAAAGTTGTGATCATTATGTTTTTTTTTTTTTGTAATGGTTTCACTTTTAATTCCTTTCACATAATGTAGTTCAGTTATTTTGTTACCTCTTCATTTACCTAAGGTCCTGTTTCATATGTGGTATAAGCTGTACATATTCCTAGAAAGCTTCACATATGTAAAGTCCTTTTTATGTGTGTAAGATGTCTTATGTCTGATAGGTTTTTCTAACCCCTTCCATTAATAATTTTGAATTCTAATTGTTTAATTACATATTGATTATAGATCACTGAATCAAAAAAATATCTTCGAGAAACTAAGCATATTTTCAGTGAAGATTTCTCTGCCTCTCACACATTGTTTTAGAGGGTGAGACCTGGATTACATTCTAAAAACTGAAGTAAAAACATAAATAATTATTCCTGATTCATGTGCTTTGTTAAAGGATAGTTTCAAAACATGTGAAAAAACTATAGAAGCCTTGAATGATATCATTCAAAATAAACATATCTAGCCAAGTCAAACTTTCCATTCCCTTCTTAAGTTTGAACTGATTATTTTCTATGGAAATTGGGCTAATTGTTTTTAATATCATACCATTAAGAATGCTGTGTGACACAAAAATGAAAAGTTATCTGTAGATGATAATGTATGTGGTAATATTTTTTTTTTCTTTTTTGAAAGGTTTTTGCCACAGGGCACGTGTGCTCACCAGACACAGAGAGAGACAGAGAAACAGAAAGCAAGAAATCACCCCCCAGGGGGGATGGCCATGCCACAATCCCTTCTCCTCCATTCTCCTCTCAGGATCTTGGGCATGCATGCACACACGCCTGGCGTGAGTTTAAGCCACTGGGTCTGGGACTCGAACCGCAGTCGACTACATGGGAGTCCAGTGACATAGTCATTTTGCTAACTGTTGGTCCCAGCATACCGTGTTTGATGTGTTATCTTTTCCAGATCATCATTTCCAAGGCGAAGACTCATAACAACTGGGTAAGATCCCTTTATTTCCTTCCTTCTGTGCAGTTGGTCATGACAGCATGTGAACAGATTTCTTTTCTGCAGCTCGGGGCTCATGCTATGGAGAGGGCGGTGGTGGATAAGACCCAGGAGATCATCTACTTGAAAGATAGGTACAACATTGGGACTCTTAGTTTGGAAGTTCATTTATTTCTTCAGAGAGAGATATGGGGGTGGGGAGGCTTTTATACAGCGATTTCTTGCTGCTGTCTACGACTGAGCTAAACCATCCAGAAACATGGGCATGTGTGTGCATGTCTGGTGTGTGCAAGGGGAACTCAGAGTGTGAACTAAGAACTTTCCATGTGACTTTACCCTAGTAAAGCATTGCATCACCACTGTGCCTCAAGAGCTGGCCTGTGATGAAAAATTTTAATGATGCCCTTGATTTGTGAAGGAAAAGCTATTGAGGACAAGTAAAGGGCGTGATGTTCTAATTTTTATCAAGCCCATTCTTTCGATGTCTGCAAGGCTGGCAGCAATGCACAGACAGTGGATGCTTGAGGAACCCAGGCTGCAGAACTCAGTGTCCGGAGGACCTGACATAGACTGCACTCCATGAGGAGGTAGGAGCACACAGAGAAGGGGGCAGCTCTAATTCTGCTGCAAAATGCACACAGCCTGTGTATTGCTTCTAGGGTGACTATGATGTTGTTTACATCTGACGCCTCAGCCAGGTGACTCTTTGGGCTGATCCTCTGTGTGTAGTAGACCTAAGGGTCCTCCACTAACAGTGGGTACCAGAACCCCACCTCTTGCTCTCAAATGAAAAGTGTGTTTAGAAGGAAACAGGTCAGCTCTTGTGTCCCACCTTGAATCAGTGGTAAAGGTTTCCTACTATATTTTTATACATGAGAAGATAAACTACACCAACATTATTTCAGAATGGACCCAAAAAGGTGCTGATGAGAGAGTATTATTATTTTCTTTTTTTATTGACTTCATAGAGACATAGTCATCATATCTGCTTTAAGAAAATAGACATTCATTTAGTGCTTTTGGAGATTCCTTTGTTCTTTTTAATTTTTTTGGTCTATTTTCATTATTTACTGTGAACTATAGAATTCATTAACAGATTTCAATCTGATTCCACTCCTCTTACATTGTAACTGTATCCCTAAAACAGTTAATTCTCATAATGCTTTTTCTCTTTACTACCATTATTAGTCCCTTTAAGTCCACTTGTGTTGATAAATATTTACACAATACTTGGTCTAATATGGAAAGCAGGTTACATATAGAGCAAGATACAGAAATAACTGGCTTAAAGAAAAGGGCTGATGCTGCTCCTGTCAAGGTTTGGATTATTGTCTTCCTTTTCAAGGCTCTTCTGACTTTGATTTTTAACCTGTGCTTACATTGTCCTTCCCCACATGTGTGGTAGACACCTCCAATTTAGTATTGATTTCTAGCTAGAGTAAGCCCTGGTCTGTCCCCCCATGGTTGATTTATTATGAGAACCCCTAAATCAGGGGTTTTTGGTATCTTCCTCATGGGCAAGGCACAGGGTTCTCCCTTGTCCCTGGGAGTCATCTGAGTCATCTAGAAAACCCTCTGCATCTACCAAAGGACATAAGCAGGAGAGATAAAGTAAGATGTCAAAGAAAGGCATGCAGGGGTTGATATTCTATTGCATAGAATGTACAAGTCCTACTAAACCCTAGAATATTCTCTGGTTATAGGAGAATCAGAGCATCATGCCTTTCCCGTGAAGACCAACTACGTGATCCCTCCTGAGGGCCCAAAAAAGGAATAGGTAAATGCTGAGGTACTCTTCACTGTAATAATGTCGGGAAACTAAATCTTTTTATGTGTTCTGTGATATCTTTAGTGTCTCTTTCATTTCAAAAAGTAGAATCTTCCCCAAAAGCCTACAGAGTTTCCAAGTCATTGCAATCTGCAAAAACTGTAAGCATTAGAGGCTAATGAATAGAATTTCACCTCTGCAAGTCCAATGAGTCCAATGAGAAGGAAGAAGAGGGACCTGAGGAGGGACTTTCAGATGGAGCTGGCATGGATTAGTTATCTGTCCCCTGTAGGTTGTATGACCCTGTAGGTTGTATGACCCTGGGCTAATTTTATAATTCCTCTCAGAGCTTCTGTTCCCTTGGACTAAAACAGGTATAATGTTAGGTATATTTAGGTCATACTAGCTTGCAGAGTTCTGAAAATCGGAGATAGAACATGAAATGCCTAAAGAAAGTTCTCCTAGTAGTTGTTACTACATATGGGGATGAACAAACCCTTCTTTGCTGTCACTGTCTCGGTTCTTAATATGTGGGTAACCCTAAGGAGCATCTGTGGTGGTGAGGGAGTGGGGCTGGTCTGAACACAGATGCCCCTGTATCTGGAATACACCCTGTAACTGGCCTGCAGTTCTCTCTGCTCATCCACTAGTACCAGCCCTGAGCATTTCCTATGCAGGCAGACCCTAAGCTATAGCCAGGACCCTGTGGATGTGAGAGTTTTATGTCTGCTGGGATTGTTGTTGGAAGGGTTGTAACCAGGGACTGTCACCTACTTCACTTTCAACTTTTGTTCAAGTCTTCTCCTGTCATATCGACATAACTTGAACTTCTCCTTTGTGGGTTGACATGTTTGGCAAAGGGCCCCCTCCTTTCCAAGAACCACCCTACATGCCCCAACCCATGCAGACCCATGCAGAGCCATATGTACAGGATTGACTGCTGCCTCTATGTTCACCCCAAGGTACGATGATCTGAAACCCATAAGTGACTTGAAAAACACAGTCAACTTCTGAGTCAATTCAGAATCTTGGGGGGTGAGCGTGGCAGTTGGTTGATACAGAAAATATTGAGTCCACATGGAAGGTTTCACAAATGGTGCTGCAGAGCTTTGCAATGCCGGGGTCAAGCTGCCTGAGGATGCGGGAGGTTTTCTTACAATTTTTAGGATACACAGGTTGAATCATTTTTAGGATACACAGGTTGATGAGGTCGGCAATGGGACTTCCTGCAGATGAAGAATGGTGTTCTTTATAAAGCCAAAAATAGCAGTTTTACAGATATGAGTATGAGCCATTGGTCTCATCTCTTGTGACATGAGTCATGACCCCACATTGAATGCTTCAGATGTCCTATGGGAGAAACACCACCCATGGCCAGAGTTTGAGTTCACTTGATGCCCTTGAATGTGTGAAGGTTCAGAATCAGTGTGAAACATGCCCCGGAGGCTTGGGAAATCTCAGTTGGTCTACCTGAGTTTGTTAGGCCCCAGGGAGATGAAAAGCAAGACTGGATTTAGTTTATGGCCTTCTGAGTGAGACTGACGCTAGTAAGATGTTAAAGAGCACTGCCCTGCCCCACTTTTGTGCCCTCTCTCCCTTCCTGCTGTCTCAGCCTATGTCAGCTCTTTATGGAGCCTTGCCACAGCCTCAGCTTTGTCATTTGTGATGTGAGATCACTGCTGGTCTCTGAGGACATTTATGAGGACATTACGCACACACAGGAATTGTCTCCCATAATGGCTGGCATGTGTGAGGCATTCACCCTCCCCTCAATTCAAATGAAGATGTTCACACACAGATCATCTAAAAATGTTCCCTATGCTGATTAAATAAATCTAAGGGTGTAACAGCTCATTCCCAGACATTGACAGTCCCCATTAAGTCATAGTTTTTGCTCTCTTGAATTAAAATTCAGATCCTCCCTCACAAAGAAAGAAACGATAACTAAGAGAACATGTCCACAGTTAAACTCAGAGACCTGTGTCTGAGAGCTAAGGATAATTATTCTTTATGCCACAGAGACTCAGATACAGCCTTACACAAACATAGTATACAGGAAAAATAAGATCACTGGAAATGAACCAAAAATCATTTTGCTTTGCAGGATGACCAATTTTAATCTGAAGGGGACAGCGAGTCATATTAAACATGTTTGGATATATTTAAAATTAAAAAAGGTTTTAAAAAGGTTTCAGAGTCACATTGTAGACTTAGTGTTTTCCCTGCCTGGTCCTGCCTCCTCCGTGTTTTATTTTTATCCATGCTTTGTCTTTTTCAAGGTTTTCCATAATAAACTGTTAGGCCGAGTTAGCATAATCACCGCCATGTTAGGGAATGCTGGGGAAGTTAGCTTAATCACTACCCTGTTGAGTCTTCAGGGACGGAGCCCACTTTGTTAGGGCCTCAAGGACGGGAACCAGGAGTCTGGGAACTCTCAGATAAGTGGAAAACGGGAGGGCCCAGCACCTCCGAGGCAAGGTCATCCAAATCCTTAGCTGAGAGCCCTTATCTAGACCTAAGCAGGTGGTGAGAGCTGGACCCTCGCGTCTCATACCCCCCCTTCCTTTGTGTGTTACAGTCTAGAGAACATCCTGAACTATAAAAGATCCCTTTACCTTAGGCTCGGGGTCCTTGTGAAGGCCCGCTGCAACGGGCTGAAACTTGGACCCCAGCTAGCTGGAAAAATAAAAGCCTCTTTTGCAGTTGCATTGTCGCTGTCTTTTCTGTGTCTCCATCAGTTAGACCGATCTCTGGACCCTTACAAAACATAGTCTTTCCTCTCTATCAGTGTTTAGTTCCTGCAAAAACCACTGACACACACACACACACACGTGGTATATCTTGTAAATACTTAAGTTCAGAACCAGGCAGAATCTCTGGTGCTGGATGCAGAGCGAGGTTATCCTTTGGATTGGATGTGACTCTTGAGGCAGTCTTCTGGGGAGCTGGGACCCCCCTTTGTCTAGATAGGGTTGTGGTGGTGCTAATTCACCCTAGAATAAGCCCTAGGCACCTGGTGCCTGTTGATCACTGTAGAATCTTATGGTCAGATAGATGATTCTCTGTCCTCATGAAGTGGCTGACTGGACAGTGCATAGTAGAGGACAGACAAGCAGGGTCCTCGGAGGGCAAGGAAGAGGTCCTGCTATGGCTCAGGTCCTGTCTGTGCCCTCACCCTACTGTCCCAGCCATCTCCCAAATGCACTCAGTCCAGGCAGGCTTTGAGGAAGTTGTAGGTGGGAGCAGAGAGTTCTTATTGAGTCTTGAGTGGTGCATAATTTCTCTGCAGTTTCTTCCTTGAAGGATGTGGATTGCACCATTCAGTTTTGACAGAACCTCTGATCAGGGATGGAGTGCGTAATGGGGCCAGGCAAGTGGGGAGAGGGAGAAAATGAGAGAGGAGAGAGAGAGAGAGAAGCTGATGTGGGCAGAGGGAGAGAGAAGTAGATGGAAGAAACAAAGGAGAATCTACAATGGAGTCAGAGAGGGTGAGTCAAATTGGACAGAGATGGAGAGAGGAGAAAAGTAAAGCAGAGGAGACATGTGAGATGGAGAAGAGATGATAGATGGGATAGGGGCCCAGAGAGAATAAAAAAGAAACAGCCCGATAGAGAAAGGGAATGGAGAGTAACTCAGAGAGTGGTGGAAGGATGGAGAGAGGAAGGAAAGAGTCAGAAGACACAGAAGGAGCCAGGAGGGAAGAAGGGGTGGGTGGAGGGAACTGATGGGCCCAGGTGGAGGGGACAGAATTGGCAGGGAGTCCTGGGCATCAGGAGCTGGGGGAAAGGACATGTGATCCAGTGTTCTGAACACAGGGGCCCAGTTCCCTGGGAGCCCATCACATTTGGACACTCAGGTCTGCTCTTTGTGGTTTGGCCACTGGGTGGAGGCTCTTTGATGTGACTGAAGGAATGACTTATAGGAGAAAGAGCTGCCCCTTGTCAGTTTACCATGGAGCTGCTGAGGGACGGTGACTCCTTGATCTAACTCACTGTCCCACCCCCAATTCATTTCTACCATGTTCCATTTCCACCAAGCACCAGACTGGGGAGGGCTGGACAGTACCATCCCCTTCTTTATGTCTTCTCCCGCTCCTCAGGTTCCAGCCAAGACTCTGGCAAAGAGCCCACGAGGACCTCCACCAATTCTTACATCCCTGGGTTCCTGCCCTACTCTCCAGGGGCAACCCTTATCCGATGGGAGATGGAAGCCTCTGGAGATCAGGGCTGCACCCTGTTGTCTCTCCAGCAGACACAGAACAACTTCCAGATAGAGCCATAGGAGATCCTATTGGCATGAAACCACAGTTGTCAGTGTGGGTGTCAAAAATATGCGCCGCCTACTAGCTTTTCTCGCTTCTTCACCAGTGAGCTAGGTGCTTGGGAATACTCTGGAGTACTAGGGTCAGGAGGGAGCATCTGACTTGCGGATATCTCATATGTGTGCTTGGGAAGAATGACTGAGGGGCCATGTATTAGTATTGATTTATTCACAGAGTCATTGTTTGACTCTGTGGTGCCATCCCACAGTGGCAAAAGTGAAGCTGCCAGGAGTTTGCCCAAGGTCATGCAGTGGGCTCTCAGATTATGCCCAATTATGTCAGACCCAACTCTTCTTCCAAAATCCATTCTATTCATTCTTGCCAGTCGGGGTTAGACTCCACCTGGTCGATGAATCAGCAAATCACTGAGACTAGCTCTGCTATCCTTTCCTGCCAAGTCCTTCATCTGCTCCTTTGTCCAGAGCACTCCCCACCCTAGCACACACACACACACACAGTCTGGCACCATGTGGTCTTCCTGTGGTCCATGGAGCACTTCCGGTTCTCTTGACTCACTGACGTAGGACGGTGTCATGTGACTCACTTTGACAAATGAAATGTGAGTGGGGGCGAAGTCTGACACCTCAGAGAGAGGTCTGGCACCACAGACTGGCCGCCCTCTCCTCCATCTTTTGCAGCACCTATGGTAGTTGCTTTTTTGAGAGATTGTTGCTATAGGGTATGTGTACTCACTGGAGAGACAGAGTGAGGCAGAGAGCCAGAAATTAAGAAATCCTTCCCTGGGGGAATGGCCATGCTATAGTCCCTTCTCTTCCATTCCCCTTTTAGCATTTTGGGCATTCTCACACACACACACACACACACACACACACACACACACACCTGGTGTGAGTTTCGAGCTTCTGGGTCTTGGGATTCAAACTGTAGTTGACTAGGTGGGAGTTAAGCAGTGTAACACCATCTGCTGGGCCCATGGTGGCTGCTTTTTATCCTGGTCCCAAGATGGGTGTAGAGCAGATCTCCCAGGAAGACTATAGTGGGTATGGAGCATGACAACTGAGGAAGCTTACCTTGTTGCTGTTCTTCACCATTTAGAGCTGTCTGCTCTACAGTAATTTTCAGTCCATCCTAAGTTGACACATTCACTCTCCTCTAAGACACAGTGTAGCCTAACATCAGAAACACAACCTCACTGTCTGACCTACATGGCTCTGTCTCTGTTGGGAATTTATTATTTGTATAGTGTTCATTATATCCCCATTTCATGACACAGGTCCTCATACACAGGTGATTAGGAAAATAAAATATTTTGGGGCATTTTTTTTTGGAGAGATTTTTGCTATGGGACACATGAGCTTGCCAGAAAGACAGAGAGAGACAGAGAGACAGAAAGCGAAAACTCATCCCCCAGGGGGGGTGGCCACATCACAATCCCTTCTCCTCCATTCTCCTCTCGGGATCTTGGGTGGGCATGCATGCACACTCACCCGGCATGAGTTTAAGCCACCAGGTCCAGGACTCTAACTGCAGTCGACTACTTGGGAGTCCAGCAACAGCTATTATGCCATTTGCTGGTCTTATTTTGGGGGCATTTTCTAACATTTTTGGCTGAGAGGGCACGAGAATCTGAGCTCTAGTCTGACTTCACCTCTTTCTGAACCTGCTTACAAAAATCTAAATTTTTCCAAGTAAATATTGTCATCCCTCCAAATTGGTTATCATCTCACCTTCTGATGGGTGTGTTAGAGAACTAATGCTGACATTGAATCTGTTATACTTCCCTTTCTTTCCCAGTCCTATAAAGTGCTGGATGGTACTTCCTGAGTTACCCAGTCCTCTTCCTACAAGAATCTCATTAACTTGCTTTCCCCAATCCAAAATCTTGACATAAAAGACGCAATTTCCCTGCCAACTTGTGTTTTTTGTTTCAAAAACTTTATAAAAGGTAAGATAGTGGAGCACTTCCTCAAGGTTGCTGGACACTATATTTACCAGGTTGCAACTCTTACCACCCAAATAAACTCTGGCTTTATTAGATTTTGTGTCCTTGTTTCTCTTAAATGTTGACAGTGCTCAGGAAACACTTGCAGAATCCATGGAGAGAGGGTTGGAGCCACAGTCCTTAGCTTCCTGTTCTGCCTCTCTTACCCTTATTAGCTGTGCAGTGTGGGGCTTGGCCTCCTTATACATGAAGATGAGATCACTAGAGCTGAACACATCAAGTCGTTGTGAGGTGAGATAAGCTGGCACACAGTGAGGGGCTTGTTAAATGTCCCTCATCATGAGCATCATTGCAGAGCCACACAATAGGCCATGTGCCTCCTTGTGACCACACTGTGGAAGGGTACATGCCACTACTTCCCTCCACTGCAGGTCCAGGGCTGGGTAGAAATGGCCTGGAAGATGCTCTACTCCTGCCTTCCCTACGCCATACCATGAACTCTGTGTTGTCCTCCTCACTTCCCCTTAAATACAGTCCAGGTTGCTCGGCACAGCTGAGAGACCTACAGGGCATTCACCACTCCTGCCAGTTCTAGGAAGGAGCTAATGGATCCATCCCACCTTTCTTTTCTTTTTCTTTTTTTTTTTTTTTTTGGAGAGATTTTCACTGTAGGGCGCATGCGCTCGCCAGACAGACAGAGAGAGACATAGAGACAGAAAGCGAGAAATCACCCCCCAGGGGGGATGGTCACGCCGCAATCCCTTCTCCTCCATTCTCCTCTCGGGATCTTGGGCACGCACGCACACGCACCCAGCATGAGTTTTAAGCCACCAGATCCAGGACACGAACCGCGGTCGACTACGTGGGAGTCCAGCGACATAGCCATTACGCTAACTGCTGGTTCCCCATCCCACCTTTCTTGCATTCCAAGTTGATACCTGGGCTGGAGTGCACCAACTCCTCAAAGCTCATAATTTGGAAGGTCACATTTTCTCCTTGGTACAGAGTGCAAAGGACATAAGGAGCCAGAAACCTGTGACCTGCTCATGTTATGAGCCCAAATTATGAAGACAGGACATTCTCTGCTGAGAAAGGCTCCAATGCCCCGTAGGCCTGGACACCTCACTGTCTCTGATAAGGAAGGAGGAAAGATGCTTTGTGCTCCCAGAACTCTGGGTGATTGACTCAATCAGCTGCCCTAGCAGGACATTCTTTGAAACTGCAAAACACTGTCATAAAGATTTAGGCAATATTGCATCTCATTTCCCATTCTATTTGCATTTCTTAGGATGAAAGGAAGAAAACCTCAAATGACCTAAATATACAAGAGAAATGGGTGCTGTAGAATGTGACTTTTTAAGAAAACCATTTTTTAAATGATTATTTAATTTTATTTATCATTATTTTTAAATTTCCTACAGAGAAATTTTTTGTTTTTTATTATTTTTTATTTGGTTTTTTTCTTTTTTTTACATTAATTCACTATATATCATTACAGTATACAAAATGAATTTTCCATCCAAAATACACTGTCTATTGGTGCAATAAATCACATCAACATACATGTTATCAACAAATAATTTTCCATTCCTTATGTCTTGTATATTTTGATTTTTTTTCCATCCTTGATTCCCTATCCCTAACCCTTTGCCCTGTCCAACCCTCCTCCCACATTGTCTCTGGTATCCATGGTTGCTTTCTATGCCTTTCACCCCCATTTAATAGATTTGCTAATGAACTTAATTTGTCTAAGTATTTGCAATAGTAAGTGCAGCTGATATATACATACACATGAACCCAAGTCTGACTTTAGGCATCAACCTCAGTGAGTAGAATGAACATACTATGAAATAGTACCTAGCCATATAGCTTACTGTGGTCATCAAATACAGTTTTTTCTTTTTTTTTTAATTTCGATAACAGTTTTAGTGTTTGCTTTTTTTTTCCGCTTCTGAATTTTTTTTTATTAATGTACGTTCACCCCCTGAGCATCATCACAACATACTAAATGTGGGTTCCCATCTAAAATAGACTGCATGTTATCATCCATAATATTCCATATCTACTTTCATATATATATGATTTTTTACCCCATGTCTGACCCTCTGCCCTATTCCACTCTCTTATTACACTATCTCTGCTATCTACAGTTGTCTTCAATTCCTTTTCCCCCAACATTTTGTTGATCACACAATATAAGTAATCTAACTACTTTCAATAGCAAGTTCAGCTGGTAATTTCAAGAAAAGCAGTTTTTTTGTTTTGTTTTGTTTTCTTTTCTTTTGGAGAGGTTTTCACTACAGGGTGTGTGCACTCGCCAGACAGACAGAGAGAGACAAAGAGA
>NW_006160172.1:330414-346949 GCF_000334495.1 Tupaia belangeri chinensis
GATACCCTTTGTAGGTAACTTGCCTTTTTTCTCTTGCCAGTCTTAGTATCTTGTCTTTGTCTTTGTGGTTTTGGTCAATCTGGCTATAATGTGTCTTGGAGAAGATCTTCTAGGGTTGATTCTATTTGGGGTCCTCTGTACTTCTTGGGACTGAATCTTTGAGTGCCTCTCCAGGTTTGGAAAGTTTTCTTGCAGGATTTCATGGAATAGATTATCAATGCCCTTATGAGTCTCTTCGCCTTCTGGGATGCCTATTATCAAGATGTTTGGACATTTAATTGTATCTAGTATTTTTTGTATATTATTCTCAAATTTTGGGGCCATTTTCTCAGTCTTCGTGGTTGATTTTTCTAAGCCAGCAATTTTCTCTTCTACATCTGAGATTCTATTTTCTGTATGATCTAGTCTGCTTTTAATACTTTCAAGGGAAATTTTGACTTCTTGTATTATAGCCTTCATCTCTAACAGTTCCATCTGATTCTTTTGTAAAGCTTGCATGAATTTTCTCACCTCCTGGAACTCTTCAACTCCTTTCTCCTTCCTCTTCAGCAGTTCCTTGTCTCTCTTCTCTTCCATCTCTGTTAGCTTTGCCATTATGAACGTTCTGAATTCTTTATCAGACATTTCCATGATTTCCATCATGATCCATTGAGCTGTGTGTGGATGAAGAGGAGTTATCCTTTTCCCTTGGAGGAGAGGTATTTTCCTGCTTCCTCATATTTCTTGTGGTCCTGCAGCGATTTCTAGTCATCTGGTGGATGGTCGGTTTCTTCCCAAACTTGGAAGTTCAATCACGTGAGTTTTGTGTGCTGGAGGCCAAATTATCAGTGAGACCTCTTCATTTCTCCATTTCCCCCAAAATGGCTAGATCGCAGGAGCCATGGAGCAGTCTCTTGAAGAAGCTACAGAGAAATTCTGAAATGAAGAAAGTGAGAAAGCAAGCTGCAAGGTCTGGTTTTCAAACTATGGTTAGCCTCATGGGAGTTTAACGCCTTAAGTACCAAGCTTACTGGTGGCCCAGAAAACCATGTTGTTTTTAATTTATTATTTATTTTATACATAACAATCACTGTACATCACTTGGCTTATAAATTGAATTTATTCAACACAAATACACCTCACACCAGTTCAGCTGAGGATATTACACACGTTAGCATCAAGACACACCAGTCCATTTTTGTGTTCTACAAATGTCTTGTCTCTCTACATTTCCCCTTAATTTTTTTAAATAAATATCTCTCTCATCTCTCTTAATTCTCTCAAAACTTTGAAGTACTAGTTCATCAAGTATTTCTAAGTGCCTACCATGTGCCAGTCATGATTCATGGTCTTGGGGACACCACAGAGAAATTATTGAGAGGGCCCTGCCCACGTTTCACTTACATTCTTGGATGATTAGTGACAGCCTGAATTGAGAGCTTCTGTCTGCTTCTTGGTTTTTATGGCTTCATTTTCATCACTCATGCATTAGGTGGCATGAAATAATGCTGCTCATAAGAATTTGGCTAAGGAAAGAAAAAAATAATCTCATTGTAAGAAATCCATATTTAGAGATTTATTTAAATTCTATTAATAGTAACATTTGTTGAAGGAACCAGTGGTTAGCATAATGGCTATGTCACTGGACTCCCATGTAGTCTAACGCAGTTCGTGTCCCGGACGCAGTGGCTTCAAACTCACGCCAGGTGCATGTGCATGCGTGCCCAAGAGCCCAAGAGGAGAATGGAGGAGAAGGAGTTGTGGTGTGGTCATCCCCCCTGGGGGGGGTGATTTCTCGCTTTCTGTCTCTCTGTCTCTGTCTGTCTGGTGAGTGTACGTGCCCTACAGAAAAAAAAAAAGAAAAAAAAAAAAACCTCTCCAAAAAAAAAAAGTAACATTCGTTAATACAGCATTCCATAATTTACTTATCTATGTTAGTTTTTCTTTTTTTAAGTTATTAATTCTGGTTTACATATAATAGATATATATCTCTGTGGACAGCAGTATGTTTTCCTTAAGGCATGCATACAATGTGTAATAATCAAATCAAGAACATACATATATTCATCTTCAACATTGAACATTACATTATATTTGCATGTTTTTAACAGTTCTATTAGGTTTTTTTTTAGAGAGAGAGAGATTTTTGCTATAGGGTGCATGCGCTTACAAGATAGACATAGAGACAGCAAGAAATCACCCCCCAGGGGGATAGCCGTGCTGCAATCCCTTTTCCTCCATTCTTCTCTCAGGATCTTGGGCAAACACGCACACCTGGCCTGAATTTAAGCCTCCGGGTCTGGGACTCAAACAGCGGTCAATCACATGGGGGTCCAGTGACATAGCCATTACACCAACTGCTGGCCCCTATTAGTTTATTTTTGAAATAACTATTACTCATTTTTTTTAATTCTGCTGCAATGCTTTGTCTTATAGCCACTTCCCCTTATTTACATACACTTTGAAGCAGAGCAACCTCTACCAAAGTTCCAAACACTTTATGGGTAACACACTGTATTTTGGATCAATAAATACCCAGATTACAGTCAGGTCCTGCCAAGCAACAGTCTGTTATGCCCATTAAGGTCCTTGTAGTCCATGTCTCTGATATACTGCACTGATTGTGAAATATTATTCCCAGAGAGTAATCATGTACCTTCCCAAGCAGTTTGTGAATATCTCTCTTCAGTATCTGGACTTAAGAGTAAATACTAATATCTATTTTATCATCGGCCAACATTATGGTTTGTTTCAAGAATAGTATCAAATGGTTTGTTTGGAGAAGTTTTACACACCGCAAATAACTGTCCATGCACTCATTGCTAATTAGCATCATTGTAACAAGAGCCAGAGATTCCAGCCACAGACATCTCTTTGATCTGAATTTCTGAGCTCATTAGGCCACATCAGACCTCTGTTCTCCAACAGTTTAACTTATTCATTTTACTCATTTTTCAGGGTCTAGCTCTTAGTTTCTCTGTCCTTGCTCATGTGGCCCTTCTGAAGCTCCATCACCCTGTGTCTTTTACATTACCTTTTCACCATAGGGAAGGGAGACTAGACCCCAAACAGGTGCATGGGTGTGGAGAAGAGACTGGTTTTGACACCATAATTCCCAGAGCTTTCCTTATGTGTAAATGAGGAATAGGAGACAGAGTCAAGAAAGCGTAGACCTCTATGACCTCCACCTGTAGCACAATTTTTGTTTTAATTGCCAGAGACAGCGGTAGGTGGGGAACAGGTAGAAAGCACCTCCCAATGGGATGTGGTCATGTCATAACCCCTTCTCCTCCATTTTTCAGTCCTGTCAGGATTTGGGGCACACAGGCACATGTGGCTGGTATGTTTTTCATGAACCACAGTCAGTCACGTGGAGCTGGCTCCATTAAACATTGGGCTATGAGGTTGGTCCATCTCCACCACTTTTTTAAGAAGGGACTATGGTGTGGTCATCCCCCCCAGATGGGTGTTTTCTTACTTTCCCTCTCTCTCTCCTGCAAGTGCATGTGCCTTATGGCAAAAACCTAAGAAACATATAAAAAGGGGGAGAAAAAAAAAGAAAAGAAAAGAGAAACTAATAAGTAATTTAAAGACAGCAGGATCTTCAAAAAGTTTGTGGAAAGTATTATAGAAAACCATATATAGATTTCAATTTTTCTCACCAAAATAAACCTGTACATTAATTTCATTTTTCCTTAATGGTTTTGAAGTCCTCCTGTATTTTCTCATGTCATTGTTATAATAGTCAGAAGAGGTAAGTAGAATTACTGTCCTCCTTTTCCCATAATAGAGCAGGACTTGGGTCCATGTATTTTTCTTCATATACTCTATTATTATCCAGAGTACATGAGCACAGAACAGAGACTGTTTTTGATGCCATAGGGGTAAGGTCAAGTGAAACATTGCCAGTGAGGTCAAGAAGTAAAACATTTCTGGGTCACAGTTAAGAATTATAAAAAGAATGACTTAACCCAATTAACTAGGTAACTTTAACTATTTTTTTTCTTTTTTTTTTTTTGGAGAGGTTTTTGCTATAGGGCACATGTGCTCCCCAGAAAAGAAAGAGAGAGACAGAGAGACAGAAAGCGAGAAATCACCCCCCAGGGGGGATGGCCACACCACAATCCCTTCTCCTCCATTCTCCTCTCGGGATTGGGCACACACGTACATGTGTCCCGCATGAGTTTAAACCACTGGGTCTAGGACTCAAATCATGGTAGACTACATGGGAGTTCAGCGACATAGTCATTACGCTAACTGCTGGTCCCAACTGCTGTCTTTCCATGTCCTGATCCAAGTATGTTGACCTCTCAACTGGAGGACTAAAGTAAGACTGAGTTCTTCAGTTTCCTACAGTATCCAGGTTATTCCATCATGTTCCTTAGAGTTGGGTCTGGAATCTGGACCAGTCTGGCATGGAATCTTCTGCACTGGAATCTGCTATTGCAGCTTTCTGAATAGCAGCCCTCATAAGGAGGCAATCTCAAGGGTAGCTCAGGTGCTACATGGAAAGCCTCTGACCACAGGGCCTCACTCTCTGCTTCAGTACCCCTCCTGTGTCTCTAAAATAATGAGAAAATAGTGTCTTCAGCTGTCATAGAGACAAGGACAGACTCTCTGAGGCAATCTACATCTGTGGTCCCTTTTCTAAGCGATCAGATAATTTCAGTGAGTAGGGCCTAGTTTCCTCTGTCAATATCACCCTACTGAGCAATTCCTTGATCCTAAATCTCACACAATGCAGTGATTTAGGCAGAAGCCTGGCTTAAGACTAATCAGAGATATCATTGGGACATTGCATTTTACAAAACCAGGAAGTGAGAACAAGGGAGAAACTCCAGAGAAATAAAGGAAATATGGGTTAGGATAACCTAACAAAATTACAGTAGCAAAGAGAACAGAGTGGGGCCAGACAGTGGCCCAGCAGGAGAACATGTCACTTTGTGAGTCTGACACATGAAGTTTCAGGTTTATATCTGGAGGAGACTTCCCTGAGGATGCTCATTCCCACAATCTGGGGCTTCTACATGTGGAATACATTCCTTAAAATTTTAAATACTTATTATTCAACCAATGGACTTAGTATTTGAGTCTTTCCTGTGTTACCAACAAAAGACAAAGACTTCTGAAGACACTATTTGCCCATTATTTTAGAGGTACTGGAGGAGTACTGAAGCGGAAAGTGAGGCCCTGTGGTTAGAAGGATTTCCATGCAGCATGTGAGAAAGTCTTAAGATTGCCTCCAGGTGAGGGCTTCTCTTCAGGGAGCTGTATTAGTAGATTTGACAAAGACAAGATCAGCAGCATGTGTAAACAGCCTTCAGAGAATTCAACGTAAACTCTCAATTACGGGAAAAACTAATGTGATATCAGAAACTCAGCTTCAAAAAGCATACCTGCACAAGTAGTTGTATGAGCAACCCACCTGTGAACAGTGCAGCAGCTCTCACAGTTTCCTACTAAATCACCCAGTCATCTTCACATTAAGAGCTCATACTTTGTAAGAAACAGTAGGTCTTATTATTAAGAGAAGACAGAGTGTGAGAGAGGAGAAATTTTTAGTTTACTTGTTAGAGGGTTTAGAAGTCATATCTGGTGATCTTTCACTTTTTTTTTTTTTTTGGTGGATCTTGACAGTTTTGGTACACACCAACAACCATCCATTAACGATCCATTGATAGTTTTTTTTTTTTGAGCATTCAGTATTAACACATCATAAATAAACCAATTGGCAAGATATTAAATATTACCTAGAATTTAAGGTATTTAATTATATCTTAATCACAACAGATGACCAAAATGAAATTTAAAAAAAAAGGAGAATGTAGAAATCATGAAATTTAGGTGGAAATTTAAAAATTTCAAAATTAAAAAAGGTCATTCAAGAAAGTTAAAGAAAAAGAGGCTTAAGGGGGGGGGTGTTGAAATACTCCTTAACTTTAGAAATCTCCTTAAATTAATCCCTTCTATCCCTCATTCCAAATCTATCACATTTACTTCTTTTTAAAATCATCTTGTTAGAGGAAATGATTATGAGCTGAAATGCAGAGAAGCCTTTATAGGTGGAATCAAGACTCTACACAATCTGACAAGAGAAATGGAGGGCAGCCTTTACAAGATGGTGTTGGGGAACCTAAGAGTAAAGAGAGTCTTCATATGTGTTTACTTGAAGGATGTTAGAGAGAATGCTTTCACTTAGAGTGGACAGGGGAGGTGAATGAGTGTATCTCTGGATTCAGACCAGAGAGGTTGGTGACATGGCAAAGCTCAGTCACAGTGATCATTGGGTCCTGTGAGCAGGTGGTTTAGTGATTTCAGCCCCTCCTCGTCATCCATCTTGTGAGCAC
This sequence comes from Tupaia belangeri chinensis, assembly GCF_000334495.1. Lineage (NCBI taxonomy): Eukaryota > Metazoa > Chordata > Mammalia > Scandentia > Tupaiidae > Tupaia > Tupaia belangeri. The sequence continues at coordinate 336,741 of NW_006160172.1, forward strand.
AAGTGTCAACAATATCCTGCTGACTACAAGGCTTTCCACTCAATAAAATAGAACTTCCCGTTATCTGATTCTCCATGATGAGGATTATTTTGAGTTAGAAGCATGTATGTTTTTTAATTTAATTAAATTGTTATTTTTTTTAATTTGCCGTAGAGCATGTGTGCTCGACAGAAAGAGAAAAAAAAAGAGAAAGCAAGCTGCCAGGACTGGGATTTGAACTGCAGTTGTGCAACTATCACACCACCCACTGGCCCTGAATTGGGAGCATGTTTTAAAAGAGATATTCAGTTTTCCTGTGACTTATTCCTCAATCTCTGGCCAGTGACATATCAGCACATGTAGATTAACAATACAATCATGCACAGGGACTTCAGCATGATTATATTCAGTTTGAAAGATTTAAAACCCATGATTGGTATGTCTGTACATAATAATACACAACAAGGTGAAACATCCATTCACAATGGCACAATAGTTTAATATAAACTTTTTATAGTTGGCAGAATTTAAGACAAAGAAACTAGGGACTCAGGATGCAGTCCCAGTCCTGCTAGGAGGTTGCTGCGTGGGCCCAGAAAGTGCAGGAGCAACGTCCTTGGGGATGAGTGGTTGAGCCAAGGCAGCCTACATGACCACAGAAGAGTGCAACTTTATGGAAAGTTTAAGTTTGATTCAAGGTACATATTTATGTTCCTCTTCCTTGCTTTATTGTAATAGGAAGAATATTAGGGACCAGATCAGGCAAAGAGATACAATGCAATGCTCTGTGAGGCCAGTCCTCACGGGAAGGTTTTATTGTGTCTAGAGACCTCCTAGAACATGCCAGGTACATACATGTCCATGATCTGGTCCTGGCTGACGATGAGAGTGGATCATGGCATCTAGACCATGTTAGGGATGCTCTCCTCTCTCTCTCTCTCATGTGTTTGTGCTTTATTTTTCTCTCATTCATGGAAGAAATTTTTAAAATATTTTAAAAACTTCGTAATAGAATATTCCTGTCTGAATTCTCTTTAATAAACATTGGCACTCTTTGCTGCTGTCATAAACTGTCAGGCCTCAGGCCTCCCAGAGTCTCCTAATCTGGAGTTCAGGGAAGAAATCCTTTAACAAACTGAATATACATGTCTTATAAACATTTCATTTTGTTAAATATTTAATTATTATATAATAAGAATTTTCCAGTTATTTGGAAACAACTAGAGAGACAAAGTGAGAGAATTCCTGGGAGTTGCTAACCCTAATTCTTCTTGTTGAAATTAATTGCTTTATTATCTAAAATGAAAAGCTCATCTGAAAGGGGGAACAAAGGAGATATTGCCAAAGAAACTTGTTTCTAATTAAGAAATGAGAAGGTAAAAGGGTTGAAGTATAGAGTGTCACTCCATGGCAAGCTAGAACCACAGAGAATTTAAAAGGACTTTTCTGTTGTGATGGAAAATGACCTCAGGCAGATTTGTATAGGAAGTATAACTTTAAAACATATTGGAAGAAATATGTTAAACACCTATTTTAACTCTAGTAAAAGCACACTATTAAATAATGACTTACTACTAAAGACATTTCTTTAAAATATGTTTAATTTTATTTATTATTAATTATTTTTTTAATTTGACCAGAGACAAAGAGTGAGAGAGAGGGAAAGCAAGCCGCCAGGTCCAGGACTCAAACTGGTTGGCCATGTGGTAATTTAGCACCTTAACCACTGTACCATCTGCAAAACCCTTAAGAAACTTTTTAAAAAATCATTAAAATTCTGAAAGCATCTAGCTTTAAACATGAGATCAAAATTAGACTCTTAAACAAATAAGCTGTAAGTAAAATAAGATTTAGATAAGTCAGTTTAAAAAATAAAAACAAAAGAAAGCAGTAAAATGCAGTACTCTGTGGTTTGACCCACAGGAGAAAGTTATGGCTTTGAATATAGTTTGTGTATACTGATCCACACAGATAAGGTCTGTTGTGGGGGGACCAGCAAAGACATAATGGCTGCATCGCTGGACTCCCATGTAGTCATTCGTGGCTTGAGTCCCAGACCCGGTAGCTTAGGCTCATGCCAGGTGCGTGCGCATGTGTGCCCAAGATCCCAAGAGGAGAATGAAGGGATTGTGGCATGGTCATCCCCCCTGGAGGTGATTTCTCGCTTTCTGTCTCTCTGTCTCTCTCTGTCTTTCTGGCGAGTGCACACGCCCTATAGCAAAAACCTCTCCAAAAAAAAAAAAAAGGAAAGATCTGGAGACTTCCTAGAATATATCATGAACACATGTGCCCTTGATCTGGGCTGGCTAAGGATGGGGGTGGAGTGAATGTCAGGCCCTGTGAGCACCTCTCCCTCTCTCTCTCTTTCTCCCTCCCTCTCTCTCCCCTCCCTGTCTCTTACTGACAAAGTAAACACATTAAAAAGATTTTGTGCTAATGGATTAGTACTCCTTTAAAAAAGTGAGTGTGATATTTCATCTTTGTTAATTTGGTCTTAAAATGGTAACAAGAGGCAGGTATACCAGAGGAGATGCAAAATGCAGCCCATATTATCTCTCTGGAGTCCTGAGTTACATTTTAAGCTATCCCAAGGTGACAGAGGCTCTCAGATCTTGTGGGGTTCTGTTTTGGCCAGTAAGAACAAAGGCATCCCCCCAAAGGAGGATGTTTCTGAGCATCCTCAGATGGTGACTTCTTCAGGTGAGGAATCGGTAATAAGAAAAAAAAAATGACTTCTTACATGATCTGGGAAACTTCCTAACAAGAAGAGTGGAGCATGCAGGTGATAGAGATACAGATGCACATGTGGGAGCAAGGCTTTCTCTCCAGCACTGACTGTAGTTTACCTTCAGTCATCTTTGCTATTTCCAGCTGGCCCTGATGATCCAATCAAAGATTCCAGTGCCTTCTTCTATGGCTTCTGTCCCTTCTTATCCAAAGGAGACAGAGAATGAGGCAGAACTCTGATTCCTGGTGGCATCTAGACCCTGTTGGGGATCCTCTCTTCTCTCCCCCTCATGTGTGTGCTTTGTTTTTCTCTCACTCATGGAAGAAATTTTAAAAAATAAACAAATAAAACTTTATAATATTTTAAAAATATATCCTTCTTGTTTCTTTGTGGGGTGTCCTGCTTAGTATGTCCCACCAGAGATTGTTGTGGGTTAGAGTTTTTGATGCCTAGGCCACCTGCTTCCCAGGGTTGAACATGCCACAGGCTCCCTTGGTGACCATCTCCTTCATAAGGCTTGAAGAAAAGATCTTAGCATTTTATGCTTCCTGGACTGGCCTGAATGACGTTAAGTGCTCCCTCTTCATACCTCATTTCTTCTTAACTGGAAAGATGCTCAAGCATTTTGGAAGCAATTTCTTAATGTTTAAAAGTCTTGGAGTCATATCTTGGCTCTATTCCATCTGCCTGTGTGAGCTTGAGAGATATGTTTATTTTCTCTAAGTCCCAGAGACTTAGCAATAAGATAGAACAGTAACATACACATCAAAAGTTGCTTTGGCAGCCAGCTTGGTGGTATGGTGGGAATGGGCTGCTCGAGTAATGCTGGATTCCAGTGAAGGATGCTGGGTTCAGGTTTCTGGTCTACCTCTACAGGGAGAGGAGTAAAATGAGGCCAACTGCAATAAAAAATCTTCCCTTTACAGTTTTTTGTTTTGTTTTGTTTTATTTTTGAAGGACAGAATTCTTTGGCAGGTAATAGAATGAACCTCAGAACTTTTAACAGAGTCTGGCAAGCCCAAGTACAGTCAGAGAGGTGAGGTTGAGGCTTAGGTATTGAAGAAAAGACAACAACACCTTTAAAGTTGTGGGTAGAAAAACACAATACACATGAAAATTTTAGTCTTAGGACTTATCATGGATATCAGATAATCTGCAGGATTTTAAACTTTTTCAACTGAAATCTTGGCCAGAAATCAAATACATAAGCTAGATAAAAGGGAAATTCTCATAAACTATACCACAGAAGCCTTGCAATAAATTGACTGGAGCCCGTGGATACTCAAGTGATGCTTGGAACGCCTCTGGCCCTGTCCCACAATCTGATCTGAAAACTGCTGTTTCATCATACTGACAGTCACAGGGTTGGCTGGGCATGAGGTGGAAACAGACACAGTTCTGTGACAGTAGTCACCCTGCATTCTGCTTTCCTTGAGCAACTGTGACCAACCCTATTTGCCTGAAAATCTTTGAGGAGAGAAATTAGGATGAAGCCAAATTCGGGATTGAGAAAAACACAACTTTTCTGACAACCTCTACTCTGAACGTGTCCCCATCCTCCATTCTCTACCACCACCTCTTCCATTTTAAATTCGTCTACATATTAAAGCAGAATTTGTTATTCTCGGGGACTAACTTTATCATATGTAAATGCTACATGAACTAAAAAATATATAGATCTGTTTTACATATAAAATTCAGTTTGACACCATGGTGCTGGCATAAAAACAGACACACAGACCAAAGAAACAGAATAGATAACCCAGAAATAACTCCATGTGCATACAACCAACTGATTTTCAACAAAGGGGCAAAGAACATTCACTGGGAAAAGGACAACATCTCAAATCAGTGATGCTGGGAAAATTAGATATCCATATGCAGAAGAATGGAACTAGACCCCTATCCCTCACTGTATTCAAAAATCAACTCAAAATGAATCAAAGACTTAAATGTATAATTCCAAACTATAAAACTACCAGAAGAAAGTATAGAAAAAACACTTCAGGACTTGATAAAGGGATTTTATTTTTTGGATAAAATGTCAAACACATAGATAACAAAAACAGAAGTAAACAAATGAGATTATATCAAACTAAAAAACTTAAAGAAACAGAAGCATAAACAGATAACCTAAAGAACAGTGGAAAATATTGCAAACTATTTACTCATCTAACAAAGGATTAATATCTAAGATATGTCAGGAGCTCAAACAACGGTAACAAAGTAAGTAATTCCATTTAAAAATGGCAAGTAATCTAAGAGACATTTCTCAAAAGAAGACATAGAAGGCTACAAAAGACGATGGCTGTGGTGTACTGGGCAGAACTTTACAGAACGCTTGCTTGGTCAGAAGCTGAGGAGCTATGGCTGCCTGAGCTGTGCACAGCTACATGCACCTTCCCAGTCCTCCACACCAGCCTCAGCCCACTCACTGCCTGTAGAAAATGATGAAAGAAATGACTTACTATGATGTTTTGGGGGTCAAACCCAATGCTACCCAGGAAGAATTGAAGAAGGCTTACAGGAAACTGGCCTTGAAGTACCACCCTAATAAGACTCCAAATGAAGATGAGAAGTTTAAACAGATTTCTCAAGCTTATGAAGTTCTCTCTGATATGAAGAAGAGGGAAATATATGATAAAGTATGAGAGCAGGTAATTAAAGAGGGGGGAGCAGGTGGTAGTTTTGGTTCTCCAATGGACATCTTCGACACGTTTTTTTGAAGGAGGAGGAAGGATTCAGAGAGAAAGAAGAGGTTAAAATGTTGTACATCAGCTGTTGGTAACCTTAGAAGATTTATATAATGGTGTAACAAGAAAACTGGCCCTGCAAAAGAATGTGATTTGTGACAAATGTGAAGGCCAAGGTGGTAAGAAAAGAGTAGTAGGGTGTTGTCCCAATTGCTGAGGTACTGGAATGCAAATAAGAATTCATCAGATAGGACCTGGAATAGTTCAGCAAATTCAATCTGTATGTATGGAGTGCCAAGGCCATGGAGAACAGATCAGTCCTAAAGATAGATGTAAAAGTTACAATGGAAGGAAGATAGTTCAAGAGAAAAAAGATTTTAGGAGTTCATATTGACAAAGGCATGAAAGATGGCCAAAAGATAACATTCCATGATGAAGGAGATCAAGAACCAGGAATGGAGCCAGGAGACATTATTACTGTATTAGATCTGAAAGATCATGTTGTTTTTAGTTGACGAGGAGAAGACCTTTTCTTGTGTATGGATATACGGCTGGTTGAAACATTGTACGGCTTCCAGAAGCCAATTTCCACTCTTGAAAACCGAACCATAGTCATCACCTCTCATCTAGGTCAGACTGTCAAGCATGGAGATATAAGTGTGTGTTAAGTGAAAGCATGCTAATTTATCATAGACCATATGAAAAGGGTTGCCTGATCTTTGAATTTAAGGTAAACTTCCCTGATAATGGCTTTCTGTCTCCTGATAAACTCTCTTTGCTAGAAAAACTTCTACCTGAAAGGAAAGAAGTAGAAGAGATCAACGAGATGGACCAGGTAGAACTGGTGGACTTTTATCCAAATCAGAAAAGATGGCACCATTACAATGGAGAAGCATATGAAGATGATGATCATCCTCCCCAAGGTGGTGTTCAGTGTCAAACCTCTTAATGGGGCCAGTAAACAACACTGCTGGCATTTTATATGCAGTAGTGAATAAGTGAAGGACTATAATCATAATATGCTCACTACTTGCTATTGTTTTTACTTTAATTTTCATCTATAGTAGTGCTTTTAAAAGTTAAATGAAGGATAAGGGCAAATATAAAAGCTGATTTTTCCCTGTGTGTATGATGACTTCAGCGTGCAAGATGCAGTTTTAACAGCTGTAAAAACTACAAAGTTCCCCTAGCATTTGTTAGGCCATTCCTTGTCATTGACTTCAGCTATGTACATTGATGAGCTTAGACTAAAATACTAGGTATATGTATTGACTTCAGTGTATGACCCCTCATTGTCAAGCTATGAAATTAAAATCCTGTATATAACTGGTAATCAGAAGAAAAAAAATGTAGGCAAATGTGTGATATTTGTATTAGGTAAGACTCATTGTGATGCCACTGCATTTATTTTATTACTTCAACCTGAAGATGGATGGCATAATATAATTTACCCTGTGGCATCAGTGATAAAAAAAACAATACCTTTCTAAAGGGGCTTATCATAGTGTGCTGGTTCATAGGGCTTACACCTCTAGAACTGCATTCCCTTCTGTTGTGCCATCTTTTTTAAAATATACATATATAAAAATATATGTATGTATGTATATGTGACCAGTCCTGGCTTCTCCCAACTCCCCCATCCCCCTTCTCTTTGGACCATAAAAAGCCCCCAAGTAGTGACTTCTGGGGCTGGGTAACTTACAAAGTGAAACAACCTTTACATGGAGAAGTAATTTACATGTGTGATATAGAAAGATGTTATTAGGTATTACAGTTTTACTTTAAACCATTTAACTTATGCTCCAAAGTAACTGCAATTTGATGTTGGTAGGATAGCAAATTATGATGAATAGTTTAAATTGTAAGTTTTAAAGTCGTATGTTCACATGCTTAAATCTGGATTAACATAATTTAAGCAATTATTGAATTGCACAAATATCTCCTTAATATACTGATAATAAAGTGAAAAGAAAAAGACACATAAAGTGGCCACATAAAGGTTCTGGGTTAACATCTGGAGACCTCCCTGAATGTGCATGCCCATGATCTGGAGCTGGCTGAGACAGGGGTAGATCATGGGATAAAGACCTTGTTGAGGGTGCTACTTCCCTGTCTCTCTCTCTCTCTCTTTTGTTCATGGAAGAAACAAACTTTAAAATATTTAATGAATAAGACACTGCAAAACAAAACAAAACAAAATACTTCTCTCTTTTCTTCTTTTCCTCTTCTACTTTGTGGATGAGGACACTAAGGCCCAGAGAAGATCATTAATTTTATGGAATCATATCATACTTAATTAAAGGCCAGCACAATTTCCACTCACTATACCCAGCTTTCCTGTCTAATTCAAAAGGAAACAAGCCAACAGAAGTAAACTAATGAAATGCAATTTGGGTTCAGATCTGCTCATTTATATGCCACCATTTGAACTAAGAAAGCACAGAGATTAGAAAGGCTAACTAACTCCTGGGAATGTAGAATACAGTCACATTGATCAGAAAGTAAGTCCTGATTAGGAACTATGTTGAAAATGAAATAAAAATCATTTTTCAAAGCTGCAAGAAAAATAGGAAAAAAGAAATTATGATGTAAATAGAAAATCTTGAGTTCTGAGGAACAGAAATCAGAAAGCAAAACAAAACAAACACTGAGAGAACACTAGAGATAAACATATAGGGAGAATGAAGAAAACTGTTGGAGTTGTATGGGCACCAAAGTAATCACTACCAATATCCAGTTCAAGAGGTCTATAACTAGGAAGGAGTCCATGGAAGCAAAGATATGGATGCTCCAATGGCTATAGAGACCATGATTTTGACTGAACTTAAAAGCCAAGCAAGCCTTTTTTCTCTTGCCAATTTTAGCAAGTTACCTATGAAGGGTATTCCATCAGACTAACAGCAGACCTCTCATCGGAAACAATGCAAGTGAGGAAAGAATGGGAAAATATATTCAAAGTCTTAAGGGAAAAGCAATTTCAACCAAGAATACTGTACCCAGCAAGATTATCATTCATTTGGGAAGAAAAGATATGTACATTCTCAGATAAACAAAACCTGAAAGAATTTACCAGCACCAGACCAGACCTCCAAGAAGTTCTTAAGGGAGTGCTCTGTCAGTAAAATTAAATGCAGATATGCAGAAATAAGAGTTCAAAAACTAAGAAAATGGACAACTTAATTGTAGGGACAAAGTCTGGAGTTGAATATTATATCCCAGAATTCAATATGAAAGATTGAACCACAACAGAAGAAAGACTAAGTACATGAGACTGAACTGATGAAACAGCATTCTGTGACTTGACTGAAATATTGCTGCTTTTCTTCTTAGCTTTGTTGTCTGGTTTTTAGGATTTTTGTCCTGTCTTGAGATGTCAATGGATTCATGTACCTACTTCTTGAACAGAATACTAACCTGCTTCTAGACTTTAAGTTTCAAGGAAATATCCTTACCAGTTCAAAACTGCTTTTCTTGAAATTACCAGCTAAACTTGCTATTGAATGTAGTTAGATTACTTATGATATTGTGTGATCAACAAAATGTTGGGGAAAAAAGGAATTGAAGGCAACTGTAGACAGCAGAGATAGTGTAATAAGAGGGTGGGAAAGGGCAGAGAGTCAGACATGGGGTAAATATATATGTATATACATATATATGTGTATATATGTATGTATATATACATATATACATATATATATATATGAAAGTAGAAATGGAATATTATTGATGATAACATGCATGATTAAGTCACTATGCAGTTTGTTCTAGATGAGAAACCTCATTTAGTATGTTGTGATGATGCTCAGGAAATGAATGTAAACTAAAAAGAAAGTTTCAGAAGAAAAATAAAAACACTAAAACTGTTCTTATCGAAATGTTTAAAAAATGTGTATTTGATGACTGCAGTAAGCTATATAGGCCCAGCTAGATACTACTTTATACTATGTTCATTCTACTCACTGAGGTTTATGCCTAAAGTCACACTTGGGTTCATGTATATGTGTATATCAGCTGCGCTTGCTATTGCAAATATTTAGACTAATTAAGTTCATTAGCAAATCAATTAAATGGGAGGGAAGGCATAGAAAGCAACAATGGGTACCAGAGACAATGTGGGAGGAGGGTGGTAAATGGCAGAGGGTGAGGGGTAGGGAATCAAGGATGGCAAAAAAAGAAAAAAAATGGCAAAATATACAGGACATAAGAAATGAAAACTTATTTGTTTATAACATGTATGTTGATGTGCTTAATTGAGCCAATATATAGTGTATTCTGGATGGAAAATTCATTTTGTATGTTGTAATGATGTATAGTGAATTGATGTAAAAAAATAAATTTAAAGAAAAAAAAAAAACAAGCCTTGATCCCTTGAAGATTAAAACAAAAAAGATAACAGCTCTGCTTTTCATCTAGTTAATATAACAAAGGTGGATAGCATCTAAAATCACAGACACAGTTAAAGATCTGACTGCTACATTCACTTGTGCTAATTTTACCATGATGTACCTTTAAGTTCTTTTATGCTAGGATCTTCTCAGTTTGTCTCTGCATTAAAGTGGCTGAGTGTGTGTTGAACTACAGCAAGAAGACCACTGTGGGAAGCTGACTACTAGGGAAGATAAAAGTACAGACCAAGAGAGCATAGTTATAGATTTCCTATTACTTTGGGTGATGGCAAAAAGAATCAGAAAATCAGGACACCTATTTAAGATTTCCTTCAAGATTCTGATTATTGTTACAATGTTGAACATTAAACCTAATAAAAGACATCTCAGGTCAAAGAAAATTATATATATATATATATATATA
>NW_006160172.1:349591-350715 GCF_000334495.1 Tupaia belangeri chinensis
TTGTATATGTATATATGAAACTAGAAAGGGAAAATTATTCACCATAACATGCATGATTAGGCCACTATGCAGTATATTCTAGATGAGAAACCTCATTTAGTATGTTGTGATGATGCTCAGGAAATGAATGTAAACTAAAAAGAAAGTTTCAGAAGAAAAATAAAAACACTAAAACTGTTCTTATCGAAATGTTTAAAAAATGTGTATTTGATGACTGCAGTAAGCTATATAGGCCCAGCTAGATACTACTTTATACTATGTTCATTCTACTCACTGAGGTTTATGCCTAAAGTCACACTTGGGTTCATGTATATGTGTATATCAGCTGCGCTTGCTATTGCAAATATTTAGACTAATTAAGTTCATTAGCAAATCAATTAAATGGGAGGGAAGGCATAGAAAGCAACAATGGGTACCAGAGACAATGTGGGAGGAGGGTGGTAAATGGCAGAGGGTGAGGGGTAGGGAATCAAGGATGGCAAAAAAAGAAAAAAAATGGCAAAATATACAGGACATAAGAAATGAAAACTTATTTGTTTATAACATGTATGTTGATGTGCTTAATTGAGCCAATATATAGTGTATTCTGGATGGAAAATTCATTTTGTATGTTGTAATGATGTATAGTGAATTGATGTAAAAAAATAAATTTAAAGAAAAAAAAAAAAACAAGCCTTGATCCCTTGAAGATTAAAACAAAAAAGATAACAGCTCTGCTTTTCATCTAGTTAATATAACAAAGGTGGATAGCATCTAAAATCACAGACACAGTTAAAGATCTGACTGCTACATTCACTTGTGCTAATTTTACCATGATGTACCTTTAAGTTCTTTTATGCTAGGATCTTCTCAGTTTGTCTCTGCATTAAAGTGGCTGAGTGTGTGTTGAACTACAGCAAGAAGACCACTGTGGGAAGCTGACTACTAGGGAAGATAAAAGTACAGACCAAGAGAGCATAGTTATAGATTTCCTATTACTTTGGGTGATGGCAAAAAGAATCAGAAAATCAGGACACCTATTTAAGATTTCCTTCAAGATTCTGATTATTGTTACAATGATAAACATTAAACCTAATAAAAGACATCTCAGGTCAAAGAAAATTATATATATATATATATATATA
>NW_006160172.1:350743-353707 GCF_000334495.1 Tupaia belangeri chinensis
TATATATATATGGTTTTCGCTATAGGGCACATGCGCTCACCAGACAGAGAGAGACAGAAAGACAGAAAGCAAGAAATCACCCCCCCCCAGGGGGAATGGCCATACCACAATCCCTTCTCCTCCATTCTCCTCTCAGGATCTTGGGCACGCATGCGCCCAGCGTGAGTTTTAAGCCACCGGGTCTGGGACATGAACTGTGGTCGACTACGTGGGAGTCCAGTGACATAGCCATTATACTAACTGCTAGTCCCATCATTTATTTTTATATTATATTTATTTAAGGCCCCAAGAGGAAACAAATGGCATACTCAGAGTAATTGAGACTTTTATAGCAGGACTACAGACAAAGAAGAGGGCAGGATTATGGTGAACCAGAAATGGTGGGGCCTGCAGGAGGTGGCAATAACAAGGAATAGGTAGCACCTCTAGGTCTGACAGAACAAGGAGAACAATTATTTACAAAATTCCAATGAGATCTACAGCTGAAAAAGAAGGACACCTGGGCCAACCAGAGCTGTGACCTCTGGTTAAGCCACTACCAACTCACAGATCAGACAATAAGGCTCCTGGGCAATAAATATTCTGATTAGTTTCCTCTAATATTCTTATCTCTTACTAATTCTTTTCATTGAATGAACCTAACCAGAAACCAGCAAGGGAACCATGGTTGACTAATTCATAGAGGTCAGTGTCCTGGGGCCCAGAAGTAGATAGAGGGTGAATCTGAAGAAGCTTAGCCCATTATTGGGTTGCAAAACAGATGTACCTGAGACCAACTGATACAGAGAATAGAGGCTTATTTGGTTTATAATTCTGGTTGGAAAGTCCAAAAGCATGAGGCTGGTATCTGACCAGACTCTAGTCCTACATCATAATATGGCCTACAGAAACAGGAAGGAAGGCAGCTGTGTACAAAGACAGAGAAACCTGCAGATGGCTCTTTTGACAACTCACCCTTGCAGAAACTAACCCCTTCCCATGACTGAGAGCTTGCTCCTCTTGTGAACCAGCACTTAACCTATTTAGGAGGGTGGTGTCCCCATGAATCAAATACCATACATTAGACCTCACCTCTTAAAGGTGTCACCATATCCCAACACCATTACATTGGGAACCAAATTCCAGAACATGAACCTTTGTGGGACACACCATTGGCCAGACCATAGAAACAAAGTACTGGGAGACCTTCCCATGACCTCCTGCAGTCAAAGTGTAGTCTTCACTCTTCTTGCACATACCACCTCCTTGCCTGTCTCCATGCTCTCTCCTCTTCCCTGATACTCCCCCTTTTGTATAACTAAAGCTTCCTCAACCTCAAAGGCTCTGGCTACCTAAGAAACCTCCCATCTCAGTTACAACAGTTAGCCACTCAAGGGGGATGAAACTTTCAAAGCAGGGGCAATGATTGTCTCTAGAAAAGAGAGGATAATCTATTTCTAGCAGCAGAAGCCATTAGGTGGTGCTCACTGCACAGGGCTTAGTTAGGCTCTGCAGTCTAACAGTTATCATGTAACCAAGGAGAGCCCAACACACCAATGGGAGCCTATATTGTGCACAACATTTTTGTCATGCTTGCCTGTGTCTCTCTTTGCCACATGATCTGTCACTAACCATTATACAAATCTGGCCTGGATAAGGGTATGTAGTCTATAAAGTTTTACTAATATTTATAAGTGAAGCTGCATCATGTAAAATCCAGGAGATGTCTGATAATCTGGAGGTACTATTTTGTTTAGTTTTTAATGGAACATTTGGTAACAGAGTTCATTTTCTTGTGATAAGAACCAGCTGGAGTTGAGCAGTGGCTGCTGCTTCAGACTGAACACATGCTAGCCAGTCCCTTCACTATACGCCCCATTCAAGCTGCTTCACTTACTGGCATTAGCTGACTTTTTCCCACAGTATTTAAGCTGGAGATGCCTGTTTTGGGAGCATCAATGCTATAACTCTCTCTTCCCACCTCTTGCTTTCCAACCAGTCATCTTTTAGTAAGCCTTTATCTAATCCTTTCAGTTTGTTCTATGAAGACCTCACTTAATTAAAAACTCATCTCTTCCCTCAGTTGCTTATACAATATTTCTCTTCTATTCCCTTCTGCTGTTGGTTGGATTACTTCCCTCAAAAAAGACATTGCAGCCCTAATACCAAATATATGTAAATACGATTTTTTTGGAAATAGAGTCTTTGCAGATGTAATTGAGATGATATCCTACTGTATTTGCATAGGCCTAAATCCAATTATTAGTGTCCTTATGAGGAGAGGGAGAGAATTGAAGACATAAGAGACATGGGGCAGAAAATGTTGGCAGAGATTGGTGTTTTGCTACCACAAGCCAAGGAACGCCAAGAATTGTCAACAAGCACCAGAAGCTAGAAGAGGTGAGAGAGAAGTTCTTCCCCAAAGACTTCAGAGAGAGCATGAACTACCAACACCTTGAATTCAGACATACAGCCTCCATAACTGTGAGAAAATAAATTTCTATTAATTTTTTGTTATCATCATAATCTTCTTTATATTACATTGGATTACATATAACTTTACAGTGTATTACATTGCTTTTTCAAAAGGGAATGCCATGCATGTCAGTCAGTACAGAGACATTAATCTCCCCGCTTCAACATTCAATATCTTTTCTATGTTTCCCCAATCATTATTATTATTATTATTATTATTTTTTAACACAGTCAATCTCTATTTCTCATTTTGCTTGTAAAAATACTTTGGCCATCATGAAATACTTCTCACACCAATCCAGTTGAGAATACTATACATGTCATCAACAGTTAATAAGCCATATTTGTTTCTCACTAATGCCCTGCCTCTCTATTGTTCACTTGCTATCTTTCTCTATCCTCTTCTCTTCACTTCCCCCATTCCACACTGTTCTATTCTCTTTAAGTACCTTCACTGCTTTTATGTCCTCCAATTTTTTGCTCTCTATCATAGAGTGCAGATAGTCGCTA
>NW_006160172.1:358371-360997 GCF_000334495.1 Tupaia belangeri chinensis
TTTTCATGGTTGTTTTCTCAATCTTCTTGATACTTTTTTCTAGGTCAGATGTTTTGTCTTCTACGTTAGAGATTCGATCTTCTGCCTGGTCTAACCTACTTTTAATGCTTTCAAGGGAGGTTTTGATTTCCTGTGTCACATTCTTCAATCCTAGAAGTTCCATCTGGTTCTTGTTTAGGGTATTTATTTCTTCTTTCAAGTCATTAAAGGACTTCCTCATCTCCTGGAGCTCCTTGTCTCTTTTCTCTTCCATCTCAGTTAGTTTGGTCACTACAAATATTCTGAATTCCTTGTCAGACATGTCCACAACTTCCATTGTATTGACTGTGGGTGCTGTAGGCTTGATGATTTCCCTTGAGGGAGAGGCCTTTTGTTGGTTGCTCATATTTCTTGAGCCTCTTAGATTGTTCCTAGTCATCAGGTAATCTATATGTTTCTTCCTAACTTATTTAAGGTACCACTGATTCTTAAAAATTGTACAGGCTTAGAAAATTGATGATTTATCTTATGGTTGGCCTACCTGTTCCTCACAATTACCATTAACTGTTGCCACTACCCTGGATGGCCCAAAGTCCACACACTGTTTCTTAGGAGAGGTGACCCTTCAACTGACCTAATAAGCAACACCCCAAGAGCAAAGAAAAACAAAATAAAAAAGGCACACTACTCAAATCACCAAAATTCAAACAGTCCAAAGGCTAGTGGAAAAGGATTAGACGATGAGTGACAGTATCAGGTTGGTCGGGTCTGCAGCCTCAGTCTGCCTGGTGTCCGGAACTTCTGGCCGGCTCGGTCCGGATTTCGAGTGGGGTGGGGAGGGGGTTCGCCTTAAAGTCCCAGGCAACCAACCTGGGGTCCAAGGAGGAAGAACGATGGGGACGCGTGGAGATTTGGGAGGGTCGGGCCTGCAGCCTCAGTCTGCTTGGTGTCTGGAATTCTACAGTGTCTTACACTTATTTTCCCAGCAGAAATACCTTGCATATAAGTTCAGACAAAGATATTATTATCCACATTCTCATCATCAAATAGCTTTTCATCATTTTTTCAGATTATTATTATCTTATTAGTTTTTAAACATACAATCACTATATATCATTTGGCTTGCAAGAAGAATTTACCCAACATGAAATATTTCTCAGACCAGTACAGTTGAAAATACTATACATGTTATCATCAACAGGTAATAAACCATTTTTGTGTCCCACTAATGTCATGCCTCTCTATTTGTTCTCTTGCTATCCTTCTCTATACTCTCCCCTTCTCCCACCCTGTTCCACACTGTCTTTAGCATCCATAACTATTTTCACTGCTTTTATGCCCTCCAATATTTTGATCTCTACCATAAAGTCAGTATATATTAAATAGATACATATATTATCTTTCTTTCATATCTTGGCATCTTTTGCTCAGCAATATATCCTACATACCTGACTACTTTCTATCAAATGCCAGGGTCTTGTTTTTTTATGACTGAATAATATTTCATAGAGTATATGTGCCACACTTTTTCAATGCCTTCATCCATTTGTGGACATTTGGGTTGGTTCCATGTCTTGGCGATCATGAATAATGCTCCAAGAAACATTGACGTGTAAGCGCTTTTCTAACTTAGCATTCTTCTTTCCTTTGGGTAGATACTCAGAAGTGGGATTGCTGGATCACATGGTAGTTCCATTTGTAGATCTTTGAGGAACCTCCGTAGTGTTTTCTACAGTGGCTAAATCAGTTTACACTCCCACCAACTGTGTAAGAGAGTTCCCCTTTCACCACAATCCTGCCAACACTTATCACTTTCTGTCTTTTTAATCTTCACCGTTCTGACAGGAGTTAAGTGGTATCTCATTGTGGTTTTAATCTGCATTTCCCTTATGATGGGGAATGTTGAGCATTTCCTCAGATGCTTTTTGGCTGTTCATGTCTTCCTTAGGGAGATTTTTGTTCTGCTCATTTTCCCATCTTTTAATTGGGCTATTCATTTTTTTTCTTTTTTTTGTTTAAATTTATTTATTTACATTCATTCACTATACATCAATACAGCATACAAAATGAGATTTCCCATTCAGAATACACTGTATATTGGCTCAATCAAGCACATCAACATACGTGTTATCATCAACAAATAATTTTCCATTTCTTATTTTCTGTACATTTTGCTTTTTTTGCCATCCTTGATTCCCTATCGCTCATCCTCTGCCATCTCTCACCCTCCTCCCACACTGCCTCTGTTATCCATGATTGCTTTCTATGCCTTTCCCCCCCATTTTATGGATTTGCTAATGAACATATAAATATTTCCAATAGCAAGCCCAACTGATATATACATATCCATGAGCACAAGTCTGACTTTAGGCATAAACCTCAGTGAGTAGAATAAATATACTATAATGTAGCATCTAGTTGGGGCTATATAGCTTACTGCAGTCATCAAATATGCATTGTTTTTAATTTCAAGAAAAAGAGTTTTTGTATTTTTTTCTCCTGAAACTTTTTTTTAATTAATCAATTTACATTCTTCACCTAAGCATCGTCACAGCATACAAAATGTGGTTTTCCATCCAGAATATACTGCATAGTTGCTTTATCATTCCATTTCTAGTTTCAAACATATATATATATATATATATAT
>NW_006160172.1:361095-372746 GCF_000334495.1 Tupaia belangeri chinensis
TTAAATAATCTAACTACTTTCAATAGCAAGTTCAGCTGGTAATTTCAAGAAAAGCAGTTTTGTTTTGTTTTTTTGAGAGTTCTTTTTGCTATTGGGCGTGTGCGCTCGCCAGACAGAGACATAGAGACAGGAAGCGAGAAATCACTCCCCAGGGGGGACCAGTCACGCCACAAACCCTTCTCCTCCATTCTCCTCTCGGGATCATGTGCACGCACGCACATGTGCCCGGCATGAGTTTTAAGCCACCGGGTCCGGGATGTGAACCACAGTCGACTACGTGGGAGTCCAGTGACATAGCCATTACGCTAACTGCTGGTTCCCTCAAGAAAAGCAGTTTTGAATTGGTAAGGAAATTTGCTTAAAACTTAAAGCCTGGAAATATGTTAGTATTCTGTGCAAATAGTAGGTACATGAACCTATTAAGAGTTCAAGACAGGACAAAAACTCTTAAAACCAGACAACAAAGCCTACAAGAAAAGCAGCACTATTTTAGTCAAAAGTCACAGAATGTTATTTCACCAGTTAAGTCTCATGTACTTAATCTGTCTTATGTTGTGGTTCAATCTTCCCCATTGAATTTTGGGATATAATATTCAACTCCAGACCTGTCCCTATGATTAAGTTGGCCATTTTCTTAGTTTTTGAACTCTTATTTCTGTTGTGTCTGCATTTAATTTTCCTGACATAGCACTCTCTTAAACACTTCTTGGAAATCTGATCTGGTGCTGGTAAGTTTTTTCAGGTTTTGCTTATCTGAAAATGTTCTTGTCTTTTTTTCCCATATGAAGGATAATCTTGCCAGGTACATTATTCTTGGTTGAAATTACTTTTCCCTTAACACTTTGAATATATTTTTCCATTCTTTCCTCACTCGCATTCTTTCTGATGAGAAGTCTGCTGTTAGCCTGATGGGATATCCTTTGAAGGTAACTTGCTGTTTTTCTCTTGCCATTCTTAGTATCTTGTCTTTGTCTGTGTTTTTGGTCAATTTGGCTATAATTTGTCCTGGAGAAGATCTTGTTGGGTTGATTCTGTTTGAAGTCCTTTGTATTTCTTGGGACTGGATCTTCGAGTGCCACTCAAGGTTTGAAAAGTTTTCTTGCAGGATTTCATGGAATAGATTATCAGTGCCCTTATGAGTCTCTTCACCTTCTGGGATGCCAATTATCCGGATGTTTGGATGTTTGATGGTATCTAGTACTTGTCATATATTATTCTCAAAATTTGGGGTAATTTCCTCAGTCTTCATGGTGGATTTTTCTAGGCCAGCAGTTTTCTCTTCTATATCTGAGATTCTATTTTCTGTATGATCTAGTCTGCTTTTAATACTTTCAAGGGAGATTTTGACTTCCTGTATTAAAGCCTTTATCTCTAACAGTTCCACTTGGTTCTTTTGTAAAATGTGTAATTCCTCTTTCAGATCTTGTAAGAAATTCCTCACCTCCTGAAACTCGTCAGCTCCTTTCTCCTTTCTCTTCTACTGTTTGTTGTCTCTCTTCTCCTCCATCTCTGTTAGCTTCACCATTATGAATGTTCTAAATTCTTTATCAGACATTTCCATGATTTCCATTGAACTCTCTGTGGATGAAGAGGAGTGATTCTTTTCTCTTGGAAGAGAGGTATTTTCTTGCTTTCTAATATTTCTTGTTGTCCCGCAGTGATTTATAGTCATCTAATGGATGATGTTGTGGGAACACGTTTAGAGAGAGAACCTGAGGTGTGGGGACATGCTCTGAGCAACCACCACCTGCTCTTTTGAGGTTTGACAGAACCTTGTAACTTGTCTTTTCCTTGACCTTTCCTGCAGACAGAGCAAGGGTGGAAATTACTAGGGGCATGCCAACAGACACATCTGATGGACTTCAAGAAACATCTTGACCCCAATTAGTAAAGTCTAATCCCTGCTCTGCATCTGAAAGGTTCTTTAACCTTCTTTGGGTGTGGTGGTGCACTCCTTATGGAGAAGTTCTTTTGTTTCTTCCCCACACCTAACAGCTAGGTTTCTCTGCATTAGAAAAGAAGATGAGACTTTCTCTTGATGGGATTATCACCAAGGGATACACCTGGCCCAGTATGACTAATCCCTTATAAATTTGTTAACTGCTTCTTATTATCTGTAACCTGGCAACCAATCTACGAAGTGTCATAAAACATACATGTGTAATGTCTCCTTGTACTATAAATAAAGAGGCCCAGTTTGTCTGGGTGGCTCAAGCAGCTCAAGCAATCGCTCAGCAGTGGCTCAAGTACAGCTTGAGTTGCTTGGGCAACCTAGGCTCAGGCTGCCTGTGTACATTTCTACTCTATCTCTTTGTCTCATTCTTTCCAATTCCCCAGTCCTGGCAAGATGGAGGGCTTTCTCTTTCTCATCCTCTTTCTCTTCTTCACCAGCAGTCCCCTGATCATGATTCAGCTAGACCCAAGCCCTGGGGCAGACACTGACATGATGTGTTTCTTCCCACACTTGAAGCTTAATCTGAGCATCCACTCGAGTTTGTGGGCTGGAGGCTGAATTATCAGTGGAAAATCTTTATTTCACTTATTCTTTTGAAATAACTAGTTCTCAGGAGCTGTGAAAGTGCCCTCTGAAGTCCTTCTCCTTTGCCTCTCCACTCAAGTTTGTGGGCTGGAGGCTGAATTATCAGTGGAAAATCTTCATTTCAGTTATTCCCCTGAAGTCACTAGTTCTCAGGAGCCATGAAGGTGTCTTGGGTTCTTAGAAAGAATAATATTTTAACATTCTCAAAGCATGTGCATAAGACTGTATTTGTAAAAATAATGGTTATACGTATAGCAGTCAGGATTCTTCTGGCCAACAATGAGTAAAGAAAAAAATCTGTCAAGTCTAAATAGTAGAGATTGAAATATGTTCACCTGTTGAAATATCCATTTTGTAAGACAAATAATAATTGAATGTATGGAAGAAAATTAAATGAAAAGAAAGAAAGAAAGAAAGAAAGAAAGAAAGAAAGAAAGAAAGAAAGAAAGAAAGAAAGAAAAAAAGAAAGAAAAAAGAAAGATGTGAAAAGAAAAAAAAAAGAAATATAAGCTAAGGATTTAGATGATAGGCAAAGGTCCTAAATAATAACATCTATTTTCATTGATGGTTACTCAGAACCTTTTGAATACCTTTTGTGTGGATGGAGAATTTCATTCCTTGTGAGTCTCACATCCCAAGAGAGAAGCCAAGATGATCCTTGCTTTGCTTTCATTGCAGCTAGAAAACAAGCACATGACCTGGACTTAGTTTCTCAGATGCTTTTGAGCAAGACCCCAAGTCAGAAGAGAGTGACATAAAGAGGGCAATCATAATACAGAACCCAGTCTTGTGAGGACTGAGAGAGAATCATCTTTCAAGAGGAAGAAGCTTCTGAATGGGGCAAAGATCCTATTGGTAGTGCTCTTGGCTGAATATTTGTGAAACAATTTGAAGCCAAGTGATCACAGCAGTTAGAGCTCTACTAGTACAGCAGGTAGTATGATCTAGATGGTGTTCTTGGCTGCATGGCTGTCAAGCCTGACTCTCTAGCCCTTCCAGATAGTCTTTAAATTATTTAATTGCCTTTTCTGCCAAAACTAACATTCTGTATGTTTATGATCAAATGCCCTGTCTGGTACAGTGTCTTTAATAGCCTTTCTTCTTATATTTGGAACCGGACCCCAAACAGCCCAGGTCAATTGGAAAGGTGGGTGATCACTCTTTTCTAGAAAAGGAGTGAATAAGATGACTCTGGCCCTGACTTTCTCACCTTTTCTTACTCAATAGTCCATTGACTTGAATCAATCTTCCACTTACTTCCTGCCAAAGTCAGCCAGCTTTACATCACCCATGTAAGCCAGGTATTTCTTTTAATCTTCTTTATAAATATATATTAATTTTCTGTGTTTTTCTTACTACTTATTATTATCATTCTCAGAGGACACATGCAGTCCTCAGATAGTGAGCGAACAAGCACCCCACAACAGGGCATGGTCATGTTGCAATCCTTTTTTCTCCAATTCTCTCCAGAGATAACCACTGAAGTGAGGGAAAGTTAGCTACATAGTTAACTACAAGCAGGGTTCAAGGACATAGCCTTCACCTTTTGAATGGTTACCAGCTTCTAATTCCAGGTCATATTAATGGTATAATATGGTATGGGACTCTCAAGGAGGGAGAGTTTGCCTTCAGCTGAATATATATCACCTCATTTTAAGAACAATGTAATGGATACATACTGTCACAAGCTTGATCTCAAAAAGCATTTGGGGATGAATATAATTTGAGCAAAAACAATATATGATGGATCCTCTTACATCAAGTGCTGGGTTATGAATACAATGCATTTCTAACCATTGAGCTACAATAAATGAGCGGCCTGAAATCTTTAAAAGCAACAAAGAAATGTTAAATAACCCACAAATCACAATACCACCTACCAGTGAAATAATTTCCTTTTGAAATGCTACTGAAATAGGGTTAAAAAAATAGATGGGATTTTATTGTAAACTCACAATCCAGTTTGTTCTCTGAAATGTTAACTTTGAGCCATAATGACATTTTCTCATTAGTTGCTATCTGTGATTTTGCCCCAACCAGGTTTTTGTATATATCGCCTCATTTTAAGAACAATGTAATGGATACATACTGGAGAGAAAGATGACTGTAGTTATCACCCTTAGTTAAATCAGTTAAATAAAGGCAATTAGAAAGTAAAGTGTACTTTTTGTAAAAGATAAGCAGGGAGCATGAGTGTTGAGGATAGGTGGCCAGCGCCCATAGGAAGATCACTCTGAGCAAGAATTGAGAAGAAAACAAAGGTAATGATCATGCCAAACACAAGCAGTTTAAGACAATTCTGGGGAGGCTTGTAGAAAGTGTTTATTTCAATATTGTCCACACTCTTGCAAAGATGTAGGTGTGCCCAGAACCTGAAATTTCAACATTTCTGTTATTAAGGCTTTCCAATACATGAATTTGCTTTCTTTACACAAGCTCAAGGTGTGGTTTCTTTGATTTGCCTACATATCAACTAGCTGGGTAAGAGTTTAGGCTTCTGGGAAATGATCCTGGACACAGGACAATATATGCTTTACATTTTGGCAGTCAGCTGCCCACATACTTACATGGGGACTGTCTTTGTATACACAAAGTTTACAAGATACTAAAGGGTCCCAGTCTTCAGAATTTATTAAAAGATGTTTCCTCAAATGAGGTATTCACTCACTTGAGTGGGGTTCTCCATATCGACTTAGCCACATGAATGAAAAGAGTCATTTCTTCTGGTCTCTACCATGTGGAACATGAAATATTCGGTCATTGGGGAAAATCATGATGCATTTTTGCATTAAAAAAAAATCACAGGGGCCAGCAGGTGGCGTGGTGGTTAAAGCACTGGACACTCTCACAGGGCTGACCACTGTTCAAGTCTCAGACCTGGTGGCTTTCTTTCTCTCTCTCTGTCTCTATGTCTCTCTCTGGTCAAAATAAATGAATGAATAAATGAATAAAATTAAATAATTCTTTAAAAAAAATTATGACTTTCCTGATTACCTGATAGCTAAGATTTTCTACCCCTTTCCCAGCAGCTCTACTTTAATTCATTCAGGGTACAATTGGGCTCTAACAGTTTTCCAACAGATGCCCTGATGAATCAAAGCAATACAAATAGTAGTCCACACAAAATTTTAGAGTTTGAAAGGACTTTAATGTTCAGATGAGCTCTAGTTTAGAAAGCTTGAAGCAGTCCAACTCCTTATTTTGCATAAGAAAGCTGGAGTCCAGAAGACAAATTCTTGTGAACAAATTATGTATAGTGCTTAGGCAGCCGCTGTAACCCTCTAACATGTATGTATGCATGTATGTGCATGCACACATACACATACATGATGGATTTACAAAAGTAAAATATGCAGATAGTGTATTTTATTAGTTTGATGAGTTTTAACAAAGTATATACATATGTAACATATATTTCTATCAGGATATAGTCTCTCAACTTAAAAAGGTCACTTATGCCCCTTTGAAGTAAATCTCCCACAGCTCTAATGCCAGGAATTTGCCAATCTGATTTCTATCAATATAGGTCAATTATGTTTTTGCTCCAAAGTTTCATAATACAAGACATACAATTTTGTGTGTGTGACTTTATTCACTCAGCATGATGTTTTCAAGACTCATCTATATTGTTGAGACTATCATATTTCGTCAGTTTTATTGCTGAATAGGATGCTATTGTACAAATGCACCACAATGAATTGGGTCATTGTGAGAGTCATGACACATTTTTGCATAGAAAAATACATCCTGACTTTCCTGATGACCTAATATTTATCTCTTCTCTACATAAAGAACATTTGGATTATTTCCAGTTTGGAGCTATAAGCATTTGTATACAGGTATTTCTATATAAATATGTTTTCGTTTCTCTTTGATTTGTAACCACAAATGATATTGTGAGGAAATAGGGTAGGAATATGCTTAACTTCAGAGAAGGCAGAAGTCTGTTGTTTTTTTTTTTTTCTTTAAGAAATTTTTGCTATAGCATGCATGCACTTACCAGAGAGAGAAATACAAAAAGCAAGAAACCACCCTCCTGGGAGATAGCCAAACCACAATCCCTTCTCCTCCATTCTCTTCTTGGCATTTTGAGCATACACACACATGTGCACAGACTCAAACTGTGGCTGAATATGTGGGAGTCCAGTGATATAACCACTAGACCATCTGCTGGTCCTGACAACAGTCTTTTTTTCTTCTTCTTCTTTTCTTTGCTTTGCTTTTTGGTTTTCTTTTTTCTGAGTTGATTTTATAGCAGTCTTTTTTAAAGTAGTCATACCATTTGACACTCCCACTAGCTCCACATTCTGGTCAACATTTGGTGTCATCACTCTTTTTATACCAGTGGATGTATAGTGATATCCACTTAAGTTTTACTTTGCATTTCTCTGATGATTAAGGATATTGAGCAGCTATCATGTATATACATATTAGCCAGTCAAGTATCTTCCTTTATGAAATCAGTTCAAGTCTTTTGCTCACTTATAATCTAGGTTGCCTCTTCATTACTGAATTGTAGATGGTCTATATATATTCTGGATGAGTTGTTAAATCACGTATTACAAAAAATTTTCCTTCTGCTTGTGGATTCTGTATTGAGTTTCTTAACAATAATCTTAAAGGACCAAATCATTGAGACCAGCAGTTGGCATAATGGCTATGTCGCTGGACTCCCACATATATTCAACCATGGTTTGAGTACCAGACCTGGTGGCTTAAACTCATGCCGAGCAGGTGTGTGTGTGTGTGTGTGTGCCCAATATCCTGAGAGGAGAATAAAGGAGAAGTGGTTGCAATGTGGTCATCCCCCCTGGGTGGGGGGTAATTTCTCACTTTCTGTCTCTCTGTCTCTCTCTGTCTTTCTGGCAAGTGTGCACACTCTATAACAAAAAAAAACTCTAAAAAAAACCTGATTGTTTAATGATCAAAAGGACTGAATTTGATGAAGTCCAATTTGTCAATATTTTTCCACTATACCTACTCTCTGTCTGTCTAAACAATTAAGCCCAATCCACAGTTGCAAAACTTTCTGTTTTTCTAGACTATGTTTCCCAACCTTTTTTTTACATGACATGAAAAAGGTGTGGGGGAATACATAATACTTTTCTAAGATTCCTGGAACAAAGATAAAAGTGAGTGATTTAAATAAGTGAAATGTATTCTCTCTCAGTTACATAAGCTACAAGTCCCAAATCAAAGTACTAACAGAGCTAGTGTCTTCAGTACAGGGTTGAATAGATGTAGAAAGAAAAGACAGCCTAGCCTTGTTGATAATTTTAGAGAAAAAGTATTAAATATTTTATCATTCAGCATGATAATAGTTGTGGATGCCCTTGATCAAATTGAGGAAGTGATCCTACAACCCAGTTTGCCTAGAATTTTTATGAGAAAGGGATATTCGACTTTTATCAAATATTTTTTCTTCCATTGAGACAATCATATTTTTTGTTTTGTTTTATTCTGTATCCTTTCCATCTGTCATAGTGAATTACATTGATTTTCAGTTTTCTTCAATCTCATATTCCTTTGATAAGTCTCTCTCACTTATGCTGTACTATCAATTGATAAACAATTGTAATATACGAGGGGTCTTTGAAGAATTCATTGGAAATGCATGTTGTGAAAAAACACTATGTGTGGATTGCAAGGAAAAAAAAACACCAAAAAGATAGAGAAAATAACAAAAACAAAACAAAACAAAACAAAACAAAAACACATGAGGATAACATGCGAGAAATACTAGATTCCATTAACATCCAAATAATTGGTATCCCAGAAGAAGAAACTAATAAGGGCATGAAAAATCTATTCGATGAAATCTTGGGAGAAAATTTCTTAATTCTAGAGAGGCACTCAAACATCCAGACCCAAGAAATAAAAAGGACCCCAAGTAGAATCAAGCCAAGATCATCTTCCCCAAGGAACATCTTAGCCAGAGTGGAAAAGACCACAGATAAAGATAAGATACTAAAACTGGCAAGAGAGAAATGACAAGTGACTTACAAAGGTCATCCCATCAGGCGAACACCAGATTTCTGAATGAAAACAATACTAGCAAGGAAAGAATGGGAAGATATATTGAAAGTTTTAAGAGAGAAACAATTTCAGCCAAGACTATTATAGCCAGCAAGATTATCTTTCATATGGGAAAAAAAAGATTAAAATCTTCTCAGACAAACAAAACCTGAAAGAATTTGCCAACACCAAACCAGCTCTTCAAAAAACACTGAAGACACACTGTTCCAAGGAAACTAAAGAAGTAACAGCCAGAAACAAAGGAATACAAGACAATTAAGAAAATGGCCAACTTAAACATTGGGACAGGTCAAGTAACATGGATCATAATATTTAATGTGAATGTATTAAATTCTCCAGTCAAGAGACACAGACTGGCTGAATGGATTAAAAAAAAAACAGAAATCCTCTCTCTGCTGCCTACAGGAAACACACTTCATGGATAAACACATACATAGAATGAAAGTGAAGGATTGGAAAAAGGTTTTCCATGCAAATAGGAACCAAAGAAGAGCTGGAGTCGTGATACTAATTTCTGGAAAGATAGGCTTTAAAACAAAAACTGTTTGAAGAGACAAAGAAGGGCACTATATTGTGGTAAAAGGGTCAATCGATCAAGAAGATATAATGCTTATTAATATCTATGTGCCTAACACAGGAGACCCAAATATGTGAAGGAAAGACTGTTAGATATAAAAGGGGAGATAGACTGCAACACATTAATTGTTGGAAACCTCAACACTGCACTATCCCCTCTACACAGATCATCTAGACAAAAAATAGGTAAAGAGCTGTGGATCTAAATGATACCATAAATCAAATGAACTTAGCAGACATCTATGGAACTTTCCATCCAAAAACAACAATATACACATTTTCCTCATCCCCACATGGAATCTTCTCAAAGACTGACCATATCATAGGGCACAAGGAAAGTCTCCACAGATTCAAAGGTATAGAAATTATACTCAGCATCTTCTCCAGCAATAGTGGAATTAAATGAGTTTAATTACAAGAAAAATCCACAAAAACATGGAAACTAAATAACCTACTCTTGTATGACTCCAAAACTACTGAAGAAATAAAGACTGAAATCAAAAGATTCAGGGAAGCCAATGACAATGAGGACATGAGTTTCCATAATCTTTGGGACACTGCTAAAGCAAACATAAGAAGAAAGTTCATAGTAATTAGTGCACATAAGAGGACCATGGAAAGAAGACAAATGGATCACCTAACATCATGCCTCACAGAATTGGAACAGCAACAGCAAAAAGATCAAAAAACTCCAGGAGAAAGGAAATAATAAAGATCCCAGCAGAAATAACTGAAATAGAGAATAAATTAACTATACAGAAAATAAAGTAAATGCTTGTTCTTTGAAAAGATAAACAAAATTGATACACCACTAGCAAGACTTATCAAGAAGAGAGAAAGGAACCAGGTAAATCAGATCTGAAATGAAGCAGGCAGAATAACAACAGACATAATAGAAATACAAAACATTAGTAGAGGATACTATGAACATCTATATGCCAAGAAACAAGAAAATATGGATGAGATGGACAAACTCCTGGTCACATATAATTTACCAAAATTGAGCCAAGAGGATATAGAAAGTCTGAATAGGCCCATAACAAGCCAGGAGATTGAATTTGTAATAAATAATCTTCCAATAAAGAAAAGCCCTGGCCATAGACCTATATCCCTGATAAATATAGACATAAAGATTCTCAACAAGATACTAGCAAAGTATATCCAACAACTTATAAAAAAGATTATACATCATGATCAGGTAGGTTTATTCCAGGAATGTAAGGTTGGTTCAACATATGCAAAACCATAAATGTAATACATCATATTAACAGGAATAAAGATAAAAACCATATGATCATACCAATTGATGCAGAAAAAGCATTTGATAAGATACAATATCCCTTCTTGATCAAGACTTTCAGCAAAATCGGCATACAAGGGTCATTTCTCAACACAATAAAAGCTATCAATGAAAAACCCATAGTAAACATCATCCTCAATGGAGAAAACCTGAAAGGTTTTCCACTAAAAATGGATATAGGACAAGGATGCCCACTTTCTCCACTCCTCTTCAATACAGTACTGGAAGTCCTGGCCAACGCAATCAGAAAAGAAGAAAAAATAAAAGGCATTTAAATAGGAAAAGAAGAGGTAAAACTCTCTCTATTTGCAGATGACATGATTGTATACATAGAAGACCCAATGGTATCCATGAAAAAATTTCTGGAAGTAATACATGAATACAGTAAAGTTGCATGATACTAAATTAATATCCAAAAATCTATAGCATTTCTATATACGAACAACAGGCAGTCTGAGATAGAACTGAAAAAATTTGCTCCATTTACCATAGCCACAAAAAGTACAAGATACTTAGAGATAAATC
Source organism: Tupaia belangeri chinensis (assembly GCF_000334495.1). NCBI lineage: Eukaryota > Metazoa > Chordata > Mammalia > Scandentia > Tupaiidae > Tupaia > Tupaia belangeri. The sequence continues at coordinate 372,072 of NW_006160172.1, forward strand.
TAACCAAAGAAGTTAAAGACCTCCACAAGGAAAACTACAAGAAGATAAAAAAGAAATTGAAAATTACACAAAAAAGTTGAAGAATATCCCATGTTCCTGGATTAGAAGAGTTAATATAATCAAAAACGCAATTCTACCCAAATTAATATACATATCTAATGCAAAGTCAATCAATCAAAGTACCAGACACATTCTTCACAGATCTAGAAAAGGCAATCATAAAGTTTGTCAGGAATCATAAGAGACCCCGTATTGCAAATGCAATTCTGCACAAGAAGAGTGGACTGGGTGACATCTCACTCCCTGACCCAAAAATATACTACAAAGCTGTGGTAATCAAAACAACATGGTACTAGAACAGAAACAGACAGGTGGACCAATGGAACAGAATAGAGTCCACAGAAATAAATGCCCAAACATATGGTCAACAGATTTTTGACAAAGGGTACCAGTCAATACAGTGGGAAAAGGAAAACCTCTTCAGCAAATGGTGCTGGAAAAACTGGATTTCCACTTGTAAAAAGATGAATCTGAACCCCTACTTCTCACCTCTGACAAAAATCAAGTCAAGTTGGATCAAGGTTCTAAATCTAAGACCCCAAATTATAAATTGCTCCTGGGAAACACCGGGGAAACTCTGGGAGATGTTGGGGTAGGGAAAGACTTCTTATATAA
>NW_006160172.1:372968-383229 GCF_000334495.1 Tupaia belangeri chinensis
TGCCCAAGATCCCGAGAGGAGAATGGAGGAGAAGGGATTGCAGCATGACCATCCCCCCTGGGGGGGTGATTTCTCACTTTCTGTCTCTATGTCTCTCTCTCTGTCTTTCCAGCGAGTGCACGCGCCCTATAGCAAAAACCTCTCCAAAAAAAAAAAAAGATGACATATGAATAACTAAAAGTCATATGAAAATATGCTCGATATCCCTCATTGTAAGAGAAATGCAGATCAAAACAACAATGAGATACCACCTAACCCCAGTCAGAATGGCTAAGATTAAAAAAAAGAAAGAGAGAGATTATTGCTGTCGGGGGTGTGGTGAAAGGGGAACTCTCTTACACTGCTGGTGGGAATGTAAATTGGTCCAACCACTATGGAGAACAATTTGGAGATTCCTCAAAAATCTTCTAATAGAACTACCATAAGATCTAGCAATCCCACTCCTTGGTATCTATCCAAAGGACAGAAGAATATTTCATCGGAAAAGTGCTTGCACATCAAAGCTTATTGCAGCACTATTTACAATCACTAAGTCATGGAAACAACCCAATTGCCCATAAACAGATGAATGGATAGAAAAACTTGGCACATATACTCAATGGAATACTATTTATCTATTTAAAAAAAAAAAGCCCTGACTTTTGACAGGAGGTGGATGAATATGGAAGACTTACTGTTGAGTGAAGCAAGCCAGGCTATGAAGTATAGGCATTGTTTGTCTCCACTTAATATATACCAAGTTTCCACACTCTATGACTGAAACTAATTGGCTAGAGGATATAAAAATACAGTATATAGATCTAAATAGCAGATACAGTGTGTGTGAAAGAGGAGGGTTTGAGGAAGGACATTTGGGGAAGGGGGAGGGAGGCAAAGTATTAATGGCACAAAGAGGTGTGCTATTATCTGTTGGAGATATTTTGTAGTTTTATCAACTGTACCAGGGAGTAATGTTCACTTGCTGATATATCCACTTTGTAAGACAAATATTAATGTGATTGAATGTATCAAAGAAAATGAATTGAAAAAAGATATATATCAATTAATTTTAAAAACGTTATACACACACACAAAAAAAATTGATCTAGTAATGTCAATCATCTCACTCTTTACTTTCATGATAGGTCCAAACGGGCAAAAGGGTTACATGTCTATATTCCATAAGGTCTGCTTTCTTTTTTTTTTCCTTTTTCCTTTTTTTTGGGGGGTGGGGGGAGAGGTTTTTGCCATAGGGCGCGTGTGCTCACCAGACAGACAGAGAAAGAGAGACAGAAAGTGAGAAATCACCCCCCAGGGGGATGGCCACGCTGCAATCCCTTCTCCTCCATTCTCCTCTCAGGATCTTGGGCACGCACGCACATGCTCCCGGCAGGAGTTTAAGCCACCATTTCTGGGACGTGAACTGCAGTCGACTATGTGGGAGTCCAGCGACATAGCCATTACACTAGCTGCTGGTCCCGAGGTCTGCTTTCTTGAAGAAGAGTTCATTTTGTAGGATCAGCAGTGGACATGGGCATGCAGGATCAGTCCTCTTCTAGGCATTCTTATTACTGTGGACTTGCCTAACAAAATGAGCTCTTTGCTGATTCATACCTTTAGCAGAAATTTATCAAAAATTAAGGAAACAAAAAATCAGAAATTCCATAATAGGTACAAAATACATTGTGCTGTGGCTTTAAAAATTTCTTTCTTCAGCGTTCATGACTACTAGTAGAAATGAGAAATTATGGATACTTCCCGTATTGTTACCATGATATCCAGAATAAAGCAATATGATCTATAAAATCCACTACATAGATGGTGACATTTCTCCGGGTTTAACGAGTCCAGGGCCTTGGAAGAAAAGCTTCAGACTCCCATGAAGTGCCACCGGCAGCATCGCCACCGGGAGAAACCAAGCTGTGGTCTGCAGACAACTCCAGGCCCCAGGCTCTGGTGACTTTTTCAGAGGCGTGTCTGCGGCGCCAGAGGCCAGGCCCACTCCTAGGCCTACTCACTCTCACTGTCCAGGGCGTCCTTCCCGTCCAGAGTCGCTCGGACAGAGTGACTGAGACCAGAGCAAACTATTTACAGAGATTACCGCTGACAAAAGCTTGTCCGCTGACAGGCGCTCTCCAGCTACGCCCGCTGCTGCTGGCCACTTCCTCCTCCTGGGCCTAGGGCACAGCCTGCCCACCCTCTGGGCGCGCTGAGCGGTAGACTCCTTAGTGACATCACCTCTTTCATTTTTGATATTGGTAGTTTCTGTCTTCTCTTATTCATGATCAGTCTGGTTGAACTTAATAAATTATATTGATTTTTTTAAAATAACTAGCTTTTAGTTTTATTGTTTCTCTCTACTGTTGTCTTATTTTTAATTGAATTGAATTTTTTGAGAGGTTTTGATATAGGGCATGTGCGCTCACCAGAAAGAGAGAGACAGAGAGACAGAAAATGAGAAATCATCCCAGGAATGATGAACACGCCTCATTCCCTTCTCCTCCATTCTCCTCTCGGGATCTTGGGCACCCGTATGCACCTGGCGCGTGAGTGTAAGCCACTGGGTCTGGGACTTGACCGCGGTCAACTGCATGGGAGTACAGCAACATAGTCATTACACCAACTGCTGGTCCCAATTTTCACTCTGATCTTTATTATCTCCTTTTTTCTCCATAACTTGGATTTCTTTTATTTTTCTTTTTCCTAGTTTCTTAAGGTATAAGGTGAGGTAATTAACTTGAGTAAGATTTCTTCATTTCTATTTTAGGCATTTAGATCTATAAATACCTAAGTAATGGTTTAACAGTATCTTGTTGCAATTTCATTTTTATTCAGTTCAAAATACTCTCTATTTTTTTTCTTTTTTGACCCACAGGATATTAAAATACATGGATGGCAAATAGGCATAGGAAAAGTTGCACAGATCCATAAAAACAATTGTATTACAAATGTTCATAGCTGTTTTATTTGATTTATTGCTGAGTGAAGGAAGTCAGGCTATGAAACAGAAACATTATATGTCTCCACTTAACAAATACTGACTGTCTACACTATATGGTAGAGACTGAAAGACTGAAGGACATAAAAGCATTGAAAATTATTAAAAAGTTAAAGGAGGAGTGGAAGAGGGGAAGAGCACAGGAAGGGAAATTTGGTAATATATAGGGAAGTAAGATAATTGGGGACACAGATATGGTTTGTTGCCTGTTGATGATGTAATATATAGTATTCTCAGCTAGCCTGATGGATGGCATTTATATCGGGTAAAAGCTCTTTACATTCTAAATGATGTATAGTGGGACCAGCAGTTAGCATAATGTCTATGGCGCTGGACTCCGATATAGTTGACCACAGTTCGAGTCCCGTACCTGGTGGCTTAAACTCATGCGGAGTACGTGTGCATGCATGACTAAGATCCCGAGAGGAGAATGGAGGAGAAGGGATTGCGGCGTGGCCACCCCCCCCGGGGGGTGATTTCTCACTTTCTGTCTCTCTGTCTCTTTCTGTCTGTCTGGTGAGCACATGCGCCCTATAGCAAAAACCTCTCAAAAAAAGGAAAAGAATAAAAAGAAAAAAAGACCTCCACAAGGAAGACTATGAGAAGCTACAAAAAGAAATTTAAAACGACACAAAAAAGTGGAAGGACATCCCATGTTCCTGGACTAGAAAAATTAATATAATCAAAATGGCAATTCTACCCAAATTAATCTACATATTTAATGCAATGCCAATCAAAGTATCAGACACATTCTTCACAGATGTACAAAAGACAATCATAAAATTCCTCTGGAATCCTAAAAGACCCCATATTGCCAAAACAATTCTACACAAGAAGAGTGGAGTGGGTGGCATTCCACTCCCTGACCCAAAAATATACTACAAAGCTGTGGTAATCAAAATAGCATGATACTGGCACACAAACAGATAGGAAAATCAATGGAACAGAATGGAGTCCCCAGAAATAAATGCCCAAACATACAGACAACTGATTTTTGACAAGGGATACCAGTCAATCCAGTGTGAAAAGGAAAACCTTTTCAGCAAATGGTGCTGGGAAAAACTCAATTTCCACCTGTAGAAAGATGAATCCAAACCCCTGTCTCTGAACTTTGACAAAAATCAAGTCAAGGTGGACCAAGGATCTAAATCTAAGACCTCAAACTATAAAACTGCTCCTGGAAAACACTGGGGAAACTCTGGGAGACATTGGTGTAAGGAAAGACTTCTTAAATAAGACCCCCAAAGCACAGTCAATAATCCCCAAAATAGACAAGTGGGATTACATCAGACTAAGAAGTTTCTGCATGGCAAAAGACACAGTAATTAGTGTGAATCGACAGCCCTCAGAATGGGAAAATATTTTTGATAATTATGCATCAGATAAGGGTCTAATAAGCAGAATATACAAGGAACTCAAGCTGCTGTATGGAAAAAAAATATGATCAGCCCTATTAAAAGATGGGAGAAGGAGTTGAAAAAAAAAACACTCTCTAAAGATGACATATGAATAGCTAAAAGGCATGTGAAAAATGCTCAACATCCCTCATTGTAAGGGAAATGCAGATCAAAACAACACTGAGATACCACCTAACCCCGTTCAGAATGGCTAAGATTAAAAAAATAAAAAGTTATAAGTGTTGGTGGGGATGTGGTGAAAGGGGAACTCTTTTACACTGCTGGTGGAAATGGAAATTGGTCCCGCCACTGTGGAGAACAATTTGGAGATTCCTCAAAAATCTACAAATAGAACTCCCATATGACCCTGCAATCCCACTCGTTGGTATCTACCCAAAGGACAGAAGAATTCTCCATTGGAAAAGTGCTTGCACATCGATGTTTATTGTGGAACTATTCACAATTGCTAAGACATAGAACCAACCGAAATGCCCCCATACGAATGAATGGATTGAAAAAGTATGACACATATACTCTATGGAATACTATTCAGCCATAGAAAACAACACCCTGGCTTTTGACAGAAAGTGGAAGAATATGGAAGATTTATTGCTGAGTGAAGCAAGCCAGGTTATGAAGGCGAGACATTGTATACCCCCACTTAATATATACCGAGTGTCTGTACTCTATAAGTGAAACTGATTGACCTAAGGTTGTACAAACACAAGAGATGGGGGTTAGTGCCAGAAGTGGAGTGTGTGGAGAAGAGGGACCTAAGGAAGGACATTTGGAGGAGGGATACAGAGACAGAGCATTGACGAGTTGGGGAGGTGTGGTATTATTGGTGGAAGATATTCTGATAAACTGGACTGGGGAGAAATGTTCACATATTGAAATGTTCACTTTTTAAGCTAAATAATATGATTGAATTTATATAAAAAATTAAAATAAAAAAGTGAATGAAAAATTAAAAAAGAATTTTACATTTGAATTAAAGATTGTTAAACATGAAAAAAGAAAAAGAAATTAATTAGGGAGAAATAGAAAGACTAAATAGACCAATAACAAGCAATGGGATTGAATCAGTAATTAATAGTCTCCCAAAAAAGGAAAAGCCCAAGTTCTGATGGCTTCACTTCTGAATTCTACAAAAGTATTAAAGAAGATCTAACCCCATTCAAACAGTTTGTAAAGATCCAAAAGCAATGAGCCCCCCCCAAATTTATTCTGTGAATCCTCCATTACCCTTATTCCAGTAATAGGCAAAGAAATAACAAAAAAAGAAACCTACAAATCAATATTCCTGATGAATACTGATGCTAAAATTCTCAACAAGATACTACCAATTTTTTCCAATGACACATTTAAGATTATACACCATGACCAGTAGACTATACTCCAGGGATGAAAGGATGGTTCAATATACACAAAAAATAAATGTAATGCATTAACAGAAGGAAAGATACAAACCATATGATTATATCAATCAATGCAGGAAAAGCATTTGATGAAATACAACATCACTTTGTGATTAAGACTTCCAGCAAAATTGCCATAGAGAGGACATTTCTCAACACAATAAAAGCCCTATATGAAAAATCCATCACTAACATCATACCAAATGGGGAAAATCTGGAATAAGACAAGGCTACCCACTCTCTCCACTCCTTCTCTATATAGTATTGAAAATTCTGAAATCAGACAAGAGAATTTTTAAAAGGCATTAGAATAGGGAGAAAGAAGAAGTAACATTATGTATACTTGCAGATGATGGGATTATATATATTGAATACTCAAATAATTCCTCCCCTCCCCCAAAAAAGAAAAAAAAATCCTGTAAGTGATAAATAAATATAGTAAGGTGGCAGGATACAAAATCAACATGCAAAAATGTATAGCATTTCTATACCCCAACAATGAAAAGACTGATGTAAAACTGAAGACAACAATCCTATTTTCAAAATCCACAAAACGTATAGCATATCTAGTTTATAAAATTAACCAAAGAGCTGAAAGAGCTCTATAAAAAAATAAAACTATGATAAACTAGAAAAGAAAAAATTAAAAATTATACAAAAAAGTGGAAAGATATCTCATGTTCCTGGATTGGAAGAATTAATATAATCAAAATGACAATTCTACCCAAATTAATTTATAAATTCAATGCAACCCTGATTAAATTACTGGAGATATTCTTCACAGAATTAGAAAAACAATCATCAAATTTTTCTGGAATTATAAAAGGCCCCATATCACCAAAGCAGAACTGTACAAAAAGAATAAAGTAGAAGACATCTCACTCCCTGACCCCAATATACATTACAAAGCTGCGATAATCAAAACAGCATGATACTGACACAAAAACAGGTGTGTAGACCTATGGAACAGAGCAGATAACCCAGAAATAAACTCCCAAAATATACAATCAACTGATTTTTGACAAAGGGCACAAGACAATCCAGTGGAGAAAAGAAAATCTCTTCAACAAAAGGTGCTGAGAAAACTGAATATCCACCTGCAAAAACTGAAACTGGACCTCTGTCTCTCACCACTGGCAAAAATTAAATCAAAACAGATCAAAGATCTAAGCCTCATATTATAAAACTCCTGGTGAAAACACAGGGTAAACTCTTGGAGACATCAGAGGCAGAGACTTCTTAAATAATACCTCCAAACCACAGGCAATAATTCCAAAAATAGACTAGTGGAATTACATCAGGTTTAAAAGCTTCTGCATGGCAAAAGAAACAATAATTAGCATGAAGCGGTACCAGCAGTTGGAGTAATAGCTAAGTCACTAGACTGCAATGTAGTCGATTGCAGTTCAAGTCCCAGACCTGGTGGCTTAAACTCACGCCAGGCACGTGTATATGTGCATGCCCAAGATCCCGAGAGGAGAATGGAGGAGAGAAGTGTTGGAGGCATAGCCATCTGCCCTGGGGTGGGACGGGGGATGATTTCTCTCTTTCTGTCTCTCTGTTTCTCTCTGTCTTTCTGGCAAGTGAACATGCCCTACAGTAAAAACTTCTCAAAAAAAAATTGTGAAGCAACAACCCTCAGAATTGGATAATATACATAATATATTATATAGCTTAGATAAGATATTGATAGCCAGACTATACAGGGAACTCAAGCTGCTTACCAGAAAATAATAATAATATAATAATAATAGTAATAATTCCAGTTAAAAGATGAATGAGTGAGTTGAACAGACAACTCTCTAAGGAAGACATATGAACAGTCAAAATGAACATGAAAAGGCTCAACACTCCTTATCATAAGGGAGATGCAGCTCAAAACCACAATGAGATACTACCTAATCCCAGTCAGAATGGCAGAGGTTTCAAAAAAAAAAAAAAAACAACTGGGGGGAAACAGCAGTTAGCGTAATGGCTATGTCGCTGGAGTACCATGTAGTTGACCACGGTTCAAGTCCTGGACCCGGTGGCTTAAACTCACACCAGGCGCATGTGCGTGAGTGCTCAAGATCCTGAGAGGAGAATGGAGGAGAAGGGATTGCGGCGTGACCATCCTCCCGGGGGATGATTTCTCGCTTTCTGTCTCTATGTCTCTCTCTGTCTGTCTGGCGAGCGCACGCGCCCTACAGTGAAAATCTCTCAAAGAAAAAAAAAAAACAACTGGGGACCAGCAGATTGCGTAATGGCTATGTCGCTGGACTCCCATGTAGTTGACCACGGTTCAAGTCCTGGACCCGGTGGCTTAAACTCACACCAGGCGCATGTGCGTGAGTGCTCAAGATCCTGAGAGGAGAATGAAGGAGGAGGGATTGTGGCATGGCCATTCATCCTGGGGGTGATTTCTCGCTTTCTGTCTCTCTGTCTCTCTCTCTCTGTCTTTCTGGTGAGCACACATACCCTGTAGCAAAAAAACTCTCAAAACAAAGCAAAACAAAACAAAACAAACAAAAAACTAATAAGTGCTGGAGGGGATGTGGTGAAAGGGAACACTCCTACACTGTTGGTGGGAATGTAAATTAGTACGGCCACTGTGGAGAACAATATGGAGATTCCTCCAAAACCTCCAAGTAGAACTACCATACAATCTAGCAATTCCACTCCTGGAAATCTACCCAAACACGTAGTTGGAAAAGTACTTGCACATTCATGTTTATTAAGGTATTGTTAACTATTGCTAAGACATGCAGTCAATCCAAATATCTAAGAACAAAATGGACTGAGAAAGTATGGCACATATATACTATGGAATACTACTCAACCATAAAAAACAATGAGACCCTGGCATTTGATAGAAAGTGGATAAATATGGAAGATTCAATGCTAAGCAAAGTAAGTTAGCCTATTAGAGGGAGGCATTATATTTCCCCACTTAATTTATACCCAGTGTCTGCACTCTATGGCAGAAAATGTATCAATGTATGGAGAGCATGAACTATGAATACTAGAGACAGTGAGGTGGGGGAGTGCAAGGGAGGTAATCAGGGGGAAAATATAGCCAAGCATTTAATGGGCACAAAAAATGGAATAGTACCTGTCAATGATAATGTGTTTGTTTGGTAATATCTTTGACTGGACTAATTGTAATGTTCATACTGGGAAAATGTATTTTGTATACTGGCTATCTATTTCCTGAAAGTCTCCCTCCCCCCTCCACAACTACCACTGCATGCATGCTGGGAAAACCATGTCACATGCTGTAAAAAAAGTACAATGATTAAATAAAAATATTAATAATAAAATAAAAATGAATAATGTCACAATCCTATTTCTAGGCATGTAAACAACTATATGCACAGAAGCAGATAATAGAAGATTGTAGAAGTTGTTCAGGGGAGAAAGATAAAGTGATGTGGATTAAGTAATACATTACTACATGGAGAAGAGGAACAAATTTTAGTATAATATACTAAGGTTACAATGACTAACAATACCATAACTGAATAGCTGAGAAAAAGAACTTTAATTCACTGTACATCATTACAGCATACAAAATGAATTTTCCATCCCTGTATACTGGCTCAATCAAGCACATCAACATACATGTAATCAACAAATAATTTTCCATTTCTTATGTCTTGTATATTTTGCCTTTTTTTTTTTCCATCCTTGATTCTCTATCCCTCACCCTCTGCTGTGTCCGACCCTCCTCCCACATTGTCTCTGGTATCCATGGTTGCTTTCTATGCCTTTCTCCCCCATTTAATAGATTTGATAATGAACTTAATTAGTCTAAATATTTGCAATAGCAAGCGCAGCTGACATATACATATACATGAACACAAGTCTGACTTTAGGCATAAACCTCAGTGAGTAGAATGAACATACTATAAAGTAGTACCTAGCTGGGGATATATAGCTTACTGCGGTCATCAAATATGCATTTTTTTTAAATTTCATTAAGAACAGTTTTAGTGTTTTGGGGGGTTTTTTAGTCCTGAAACTTTTTTTATTATTAATTTACATTCATTCCCTGAGCATCATCACAACATACTAAATGTGGTTTCCCATCTAGAATAAACTGCATAGTGGCTTAACCATGCATTTTATCATCAATAATATTCCATTTATACTTTCATATATGTGTGTGTGTGTGTGTGTGTGTGTATATATATATGTATATATTTTACCCCATGTCTGACCCTCTGCCCTTTCCACTCTCTTATTATACTATCTCTGCTGTCTACAATTGTCTTCAATTCCTTTTCCCCCAACATTTTGTTGATCACACAATATCATAAGTAATCTAACTACTTTCAATGGCAAGTTCAGCTGGTAATTTCAAGAAAAGCAGTTTTGAACTGGTAATGGATATTTCCTTGAAACTTAAAGCCTAGAAACAGGTTAGTATTCTGTTCAAATAGTAGGTACATGAATCTATTGACAGCTCAAGACAGGACAAAAATCCTTAA
>NW_006160172.1:383940-392357 GCF_000334495.1 Tupaia belangeri chinensis
GTCTGACTTTAGGCATAAACCTCAGTGAGTAGAATGAACATACTATAAAGTAGTACCTAGCTGGGGATATATAGCTTACTGCGGTCATCAAATATGCATTTTTTTTAAATTTCATTAAGAACAGTTTTAGTGTTTTGGGGGGTTTTTTAGTCCTGAAACTTTTTTTATTATTAATTTACATTCATTCCCTGAGCATCATCACAACATACTAAATGTGGTTTCCCATCTAGAATAAACTGCATAGTGGCTTAACCATGCATTTTATCATCAATAATATTCCATTTATACTTTCATATATGTGTGTGTGTGTGTGTGTGTGTGTATATATATATGTATATATTTTACCCCATGTCTGACCCTCTGCCCTTTCCACTCTCTTATTATACTATCTCTGCTGTCTACAATTGTCTTCAATTCCTTTTCCCCCAACATTTTGTTGATCACACAATATCATAAGTAATCTAACTACTTTCAATGGCAAGTTCAGCTGGTAATTTCAAGAAAAGCAGTTTTGAACTGGTAATGGATATTTCCTTGAAACTTAAAGCCTAGAAACAGGTTAGTATTCTGTTCAAATAGTAGGTACATGAATCTATTGACAGCTCAAGACAGGACAAAAATCCTTAAAACCGGACAACAAAGCTTAGAAGAAAAGCAGCAATAATACAGTCAAGTCACAGAATGCTGTTTCATCAGTTCAGTCTCATGTACTTAATCTTTCTTCTGTTGTGGTCAATCTTCCAGATTGAACTCTGGAATTAACGTAAAAAAAATAAATTTAAAGTTTTAAAAAAAAAGAACTTTGAATGTTCCTGACACACAAAAAATGATGTTTTTGAAATACTGGATATGCCAATTACACTCACATGATTCCATCACATTGAATTCTTATATTGAAAAATAACACTTACCCCACAAGTAAATACAGTTAATATAATAATAATATAGAGAACTTCAAAATGAGTAATCTGGTTTCAGTGGATTTGTACTTTGTTAAATACATTTCTGTACTATTTTATTGTTTTCCAATTAATTTATAAAAATTACTTATTTAGGTTTTTGCCGTGGGGAATGTGTGCTTACCAGAGAGACAGTGAAAAGGTTAGAAATCACCCCCCAAGGGAGATGGCCACACCACAATCCTCTCTCCTCCATTCTACTCCTGAGTTTGGGCACACACAAATACCTGGCATGATTTTCAAGCCACTGGGTCCAGAACTGGACTCACGGTCAGCCATGTGGGAGTCCAGAGCCTCAACCACCATAGCACCTGCTAGCCCTGTCAAATTTATTTTTACTAAGCTTTTTCCAAGAGGAGAAAAAAGGATATTTTAGTATCAGCCGAGACTTATTACTGGAGCCAGAAAGTTTTAAGAAAAAAAAAAAAAAAACACAATATCACCATGAGAGAAAAACTATACAGTCATTTCTAAATCCAAAGGGACAGTATTTATTTTGGCTGCCTCTATATGCAGCTGAGATCTGTCCTGGACACTCATTGGGGACTGCATACTTCCCAAGTGGTCCGCAAGGAAGACAAATTCTCCACAGACAGGTGACTGAGCTTCTGGGATATCTGGATAAAAGCTCACCATTGCTGATGGGTCTCCCATCAAACACTCTTGCATAGAAAGCAAAGGCACTGTAAGAAACAGAGGAACTTGAGATCCTAAAACCCCCAAGCATCAAGTGCAGTGAGTTCAATAGGGAGCCAAGGGAACTCAAATCTAAAACGCTGTGGTTGATTCTCACACCGTATCTGTGTGCAAAAAGGTTGAGATGTGCTATAAGCATATAAAAAGACAAAAAGCAGGTCAGAAATGGTAAAGAAAAAAAAAAGCATAGAAAGTCAGCAGACACAGGTAAGAATGAAAGCACTGTGACCAGATGCCAGATAAATGAGTAAAACACATTGGGTTAAAGTGTTCCAGCAGTGAGCTAGCAGGTGGCCTGGAGGTTAGGGCTCTGGATCCCACAGTGCCAACTCTGCAGTTTGAGTCCCAGACCTGGCGGCCTGAAGAATATGCTGGATATGTGTGCATTCATGTCTAAAAGCCCAAGAGGAGAATGGAGGCATGACCTTCCCAAGGGGGACGATTTCTCACTTTCACTCTCTCATTTTCTCTGTCTCTCTCTGGCCACCACAGATAGAAATCTAAAATTAATAACTTTCAGCAGTTGTTGAAAAATCAGACAAGTCTATTTGCAGAGACAAACCTTCTTGTTAAGTCAAATCCCTGGGAAGTTAATCACTGGGCCCTTGTTTAAGTCCTTCATTACAACTTGAACATGCCATGTTCCCTGGGCGAGGCTTAGGCCGACACTAGAGTAGCTAAGAGTGTAATGCACATTTTAAACACGAAGGGGTCTGGCTCCAGGAGGAAGCACTTAGCCACACTGCCAGAGAAGGCAGCCCTGGGCATACTGGGCCACCTGCCTGCTTTATGAGGTATCAAAGCATAGCCGTGAGTTATTATTAAAAGCAAGTGAAAGCGAATGCAGGAATCTAATCACTAGTATCAAAACAGATTAAATGAGAATGACAAGATTATGTCAGATGTAGTTTTATAGTTCAGAGAATATAACAGAACATAGAATATACTTTTTTCTGGGACAAGCAGATGAGAGAGTGGCTATGTCAGGGGACTCCCATGCAGTGGAGTTCAAGTTCAAGTTCCTGACCCGGTGGTTTAAAACTCATCTTGGGGGGAACCTGCAGTTAGCGTAATGGCTATGTCACTGGACTCCCATGTAGTCGACTGCAGTTCATGTTCCAGACCCGGTGGCTTAAAACTCATGCCAGACGTGTGTGCATGCATGCTCAAGATCCCAAGAGGAGAACGGAGGAGAAGGGATCACAGTGTGGCCATTCCCCTGGGGAGTGATTTCTCACTTTCTGTCTCTCTGTCTCTCTCTGTCTGTCTGTCTGGCAAGCGCTCACGTCCCATAGCAAAAACCTCTCAAAAAAAAAAAAAAAAAAAAACACAGTGTGTTCATGCACAAAATTCCAAGAGGAGGATGGAGGAGAAGGGATTGTGGCCTGGCCCACCTCCCTGGGGGTGATTTCTCCCTTTCTGTCTCTCTGTCTCTCTGTGTCTCCCCAGCAAGTACATGCACCCTATAGCAAAAATCTCTAAGGAAAAAAAAAAATTTTTTTTTGTCTATTTCTACAGAATGTTTTCAAAACTACAGGTTTAAATACTTACAACTCTGGGATTCAATATGATCACAGAACCTGGTTCAGTTTAGTTAGTGGGATACTCCAATAACCAAAATGGCTTCTAAATAAAATGGGTGTGACCCAACAAATACTTGACAGAACACTGGTTCAAAAATAATGTCTATGGGGCTAGCAGATGGCATGGTGGTTAAGGATTCCCACATGGCTAATCATGCCTCAAATCCCAGATGTGGCAGCTTGAAAATCATGCCAGTTAAGGACTAGGAGGTACCATGGTGCTTAAGGTGCTTAACTCCCTCTTGGTTGAGTCCTGGACCCAGTGTCTTAAATATCATGTTGGGCAGGTATACGTGTATGTCCAAAATTTCAAGAGAAGACTGGAGAAGAGATTGCAGTATGGCCATTACCCTGGGGGATGATTTCTCACTTTTTGTCTCTCTAGTGACCATACATGCCCTATAGTAAAAATCTCTCAAAAAAAAAAAGTGAAAATCATGCCAGGTACGTGTGCATGTGTACTCAAAATCCTGAGAAGAGAATGGAGGAGAAGGGACTGCAGTGTGGTCATCCTCCCTGCGGGGTGACTTCTCACTTTTCCTCTCTCTTGTTTCTTTATTTCTCTCCAGTGAGCACAAGTGCTCTATGGTAAAAACCTTTATTTTTTTTTAGAGAGATTTTTTGCTATAGGGCACGTGCCCTCGCCAGACAGAGAGAGACAGAGAGATAGAAAGTGAGAAATCACCCCCCAGAGGGGATGGCCACACCACAATCCCTTCTCCTCCATTCTCCTCTCAGGATCTTGGCACGCCCACACACGTGCCCAGTGTGAGTTTAAGCCACCGGGTCCAGGCCTCGAACCGCAGTCGACTCCATGGGAGTCCAGCAACATAGCCATTACACTAACTGCTGGTCCCGGTAAAAACCTTTTGAAAAATTGTTTATACAACCAGGTCTGATTATACAATCCAGATTACAAGTAGCACTTTTTTTTTTGGTGGAGAAGGGGGACTGGCACAATACTGAGAAGTCAACAAGGCTGCCATGAATATGACAGAATGAACATATCTAGCTGTCTAGAAGAAAGACAGGCAAATACTAAGGTGAAAATGTCAGGCAAATACTAAAATTATTTTTATTGTATTTCTGTCAAGGCTGACCATTACATGTTTATGAACTGGCTATGTTTTCTCTTGTGAATTATTTGTTCATGTCTTTTGCCCAATTATCTAGCGATCTACTTCAATTTGTCCACAAAACGTCATCGCATGATATTGATTAAATCTAACCATTTCTGCATATGCTAGTGTAAGCTATTCCAATCAATATGTTTTACCCGCTACCAGATAGGGGGAAAGAAAAGTAAGAGTAACTTGAGAGTAATTCCAGATAGGGAGTTCCCTCCTATGTGACTACAAAGTAGGGAAGAAGTACCTGGCTCCATGACAAGCATCCCCATTTCCACAGTGGAGGGCTGCACCCTACTGTAGTAGATCAGGTGTTCCACATTTTGATCAAACTTGTGTCCATCAGTCAAGGAGACCTGAGGAGGGGACAGGCTAAGAAGCCACATTAGAACTATCACTGTTTGCTTTCTGCAGCTGAAATCAAAGGAGAAACCTATGGGTGTCTTCCAAGAGTGAGCTGATCAGGAAGCAAAGGTGACAATGGAGGGAAGGTTCTGGACATTAATGGGCTGAGGAAGGCACACAGTGCAGCTTCTTCTGGGTTATAGGGAAAAGCAAGGAACATTCGGGAAGGACTGGGTCAGGTTGGAGGAACAGAGATGCTGGTGACAATACAGCTCTCTCACTAACTACCTGAGCAGCGGTCTTGTCATCTCCCAGGTACTTGACAGGACTTGAGGAGCAGTTGGACTGCACCCTTTCAATACTGTGCTGGGAACTGATAGTGGTGACCATGCTGAGTGTATAGGGCAGGTCCTCCGGAGGAACTATCGGAGTCTTCATGTTAACACAACTGTCCTCAGTCTTCCTACAAAGGTTACCTGAGTTCAGTTTTCCTGCCAACACTTTTTAACATACAAGCAACCTGAAGAGTTCCCCCATGATGTCACCATGCCCAGCATTCAAAGGGGAGCGATACTTACCAGAGAGCTGATATCTAGGATTCAGAATGGCCGGGAGCACATAGCGCAGGGCCCCATCTGCTCCCAAGGGCAGCTCCTGCACATACTGCCGTGTGAGTGCGACCTTTGATCCAAGTTGGAGGTTCCCTATGTTACAACAGAAGACGTCCCTGGAGTACTTGTCCTCCTTTAGCAGGAGGGCCTGGTGGCCCTGGGAGAGGGCATTCTCATATTTGGTGTGGGCCTAAGTAGAACAGGGTGATGGATAGAGAAAAAAAAGTAACCTTCGAATTTACCATCACGGTTAAGTGGTGAATAGTGCAGGAACAAAGACAGGTAGGAAGAACTGGGACTGTCTTATCAAGGATACAGCTATACTTCAAGTGCCTCTAATTAGTTTTTCCTCAAAAATGGTTTTAGGAAAACAACAGAAGGACATGAAGGAAAGAACATTAGACTTCAGATTTTCTGTAACACTGCCTTCTATAGAGACCTTAGAGAGCATGGGAGAAAGAAACAAGGGAGGTAATCCACTCATCCCTTGACCTTCATCTTGTCCTGTAGTTCTGCCACAATTTTCTTCCCATCCACCCAGGCCTTGAAGCTGTAGACAGCAGAGTCTTCATCCATGGGGAACACAAAGAAGGTCTCCAGAAGAACCTTCTCTTCTTTCTCAAGGGACAGAACAGAATTCTAGAGTAAATGATAGAATGCCTCCTGCAGGACAGGAACTGAGTAGGCAGCAAAGATACAAGGCAAGAAAGAGTCTCGAACCAGGCTTACTTGGGTCTTTCTGGAGGGTGAGGAGACCACAGGAAGACACCATGGTAATGCAGTGTTTCTGCTGAAAAGACATCACAGAGTGATGTGTTAGGAACCATCTATTCAAACACCAGATCTTGCGAGCTCCTTTCTAGCCTAAGAATACATTCCGAGGGTTAATGTGGGAGCTGGGAAGAGGGAGACCAAGATCTCAACTCCTTTGGTATATTGAAATAGGTATCAGTACCTTACCCCTGAGCCTCGGTACTCTCCTTTTAAAGTGAGAACATCATACCTACACATTGTATGTGAATTAATACATGTGAAGGCCCTCAATGGTGCCAGGCACAGAGGCAAGTAGTCCATGTCCTAGATGCTGGTATTGCTCCTGTTATCACTGCTACAGTTGTTCAGGAAACTGCCACTGGGCCTGCTTTGGTTCATGCTATTCAGAGACTGCAGATGGGAAGCTGTATGATCCTAACTGACTCTTGCAACTTAGAACTCTTCTTCTGAGGCTCATAATTGATACCACTGTTGGTTTTCTCTAAGATATTCTAATGTCAGTCTTATATAGGCAACGTGCCTACTATTTTAAATCAGGCTCTCCTAAACATAGCTCCCAAATTTTATCATAACCCAAGACAGCCATTTCACATGATGTGGTAACAAACAGATACATTTGATATTTCTAGGTTATGATTTACATTACATTTCTTTTATCCAGATTTTGTAGGGAGAGGGCTGGGCTAGTGACACCCCCAACCATTCTGAATGGGGCCTTTACCCGCTCTGTCAATGCATGACCTGATATGCAGCTCCAGCACAGGAAAGGGCATTTTCCCTGCAAACACAGCTTTGGGAGTTACATGGCACTGCCAGCACACAGAGGATGCAGAGTAAAATGAAACTAATGTGCTTGTCCAGAGGCTCAGGGACAGCTGAGTCATTGAGAAAGTACCTGACTGGAAAAACACAAGGACTCATAGAAAGGCAGCTTTCTTTCTCTTTTTTTCTTTTAATTTAAAATTAAATATAATTTAAAAAAAGAAAATTAAATAAATTAATGTTAAATAAATAAAATAAACAGCAACTTTAGACAAAAAAAAAAAAAAGGAGGGGTGAAACCTTATATCTTTGGCCTTTTTAACCATCACATACAAACCAACTACTTACAGCACACGCAAAAAAGGTACTGAGATACTCAGAATAAGATTTTTTGTTGTTGTTTCTTGCCTTTTTCACATGTTTTTTTTGTTTTTGTTTTTGTTTTTGTTTTCTCATTTGAGATAGAGTGAATATGGGCATACCACAAGTAATGTTGAAACAGGACAGAGAAGGCATCTGGACATCCAAGATCATTCAACAAGTCTGATCCCTAATGATATGTACAAAAACAAAATTGCAATAAAAAACACAAACCAACTTTCCTTTTTAAAGTACTTTTAAGAAAAAAAGCAGGCCTTGGAAGTTTGGTTCTTTTTCCCTGTCCTGTTGCAAATTTGCGTTGAGGTTTTGCTGGGCACTAGCTTTTCTAGAACTGCCCCATGAAGGTCCTAGGCCTCAGTGTTCACCGATCGCCATTTATTATTGTTGCTGGTGGTGGTTGATGTTTGTTTTTGCACAGTACGCATGCCTCATAGGAAAGAGACTGTGAAAAAGAGACAGTGAGAAATCACTCCCCCAGGGGATGGCCACACTGGAATCCCTTCTCCATTCTTCTCCCGGGATTTGGGGCAGGCCGGTACAGTATCCCAGCATGATTTTCAAGCCACCAGGTCCTGGGACTCCAATTGCAATAGGCCTGGTAGGAGTCCAGAGCCTTAACCACTAGGCCACCTATTCCTCCCCCATCATGATTTACAACCCAGAGCCCCATCCTAATTCAAAACCCAGTCTCTGAGATCATCCATCAGATGGTGATACTTCTCACAGGCCTTGCCTCGCTCCACAATCAACACCAATAAGTCAGGCTTTTCTTTTCTTTTTTTTTTTCTTTTTTTTTTTTTTTTTGGAGCGGGTTTTGCTATAGAGCAAGTGTGCTGGCCAGAAAGACAGGGAGAGACAGAGAGATAGAAAGCAGGAAGTCACCCCCCAGGGGGGATGGCCACACCACAATCCCTTCTCCTCCATTTTCTCTTGGGATCTTAGTCTTGCACACACACGCACCCAGTGTGAGTTTAAGCCACCAGGTCCAGTACTCCAACCGCAGTTAACTACATGGCAGTCCAGCGACATAGCCATTATGCTAAACTGCTCTGTGTTTATTTTGAGCAGCTGGTTTAAAGCTGAGTGACTCAAAAAACGCTTCAGGACTTACCACAAGGCAGGGCAGTGTCAGCTGTGGGGACAGAGGCCGGCTGCAGGGGTCCCCGGGATGGGGGGCCT
>NW_006160172.1:392415-401715 GCF_000334495.1 Tupaia belangeri chinensis
GAGAGGAGGGCGGTGGAGCTCAGGCTGCGCAGGGGCTCACTGACAGCTGCCAAGGAGGGTAGGAGCAGGCAGAGACCAGCTTTCTCTGGAAAGACAGACCCCTGGGGGGGGGGGCTGTACTCTGTGCTCTGGTCTCCTTCCTGACAATCGCCACTGTGGTAGGGGCTAGCTCCTTCTCCAGGGGCTCTTCAGAAAGACTGGCATGACCCCAAGAGATGGGAACACAGAGGGCACCGCGCGGGGCAGGTGGCTGGATCTGGGGGATGCTCCGGAGTATCAGGGTACCAGCGCCGGGCGGCCACCCCACAGCCTGGGGCGGGGAGGAGAGGGCAGGGAGGCCTCCAGGAGCAGGAGCTGGGAGGGTACACGTGCAGGCTTTGATTTAAACCCAGCTCTGGGCTCCTGGCTCCTGGCAGTTCTGGCACTTACAGAGGGACAGCTGGCCTCTGAAATCCCTACAGAGAGGGGCGGGGGCTGCCTTTGGGTGGAAGCCACATTTCCAAAGATACATTTAAGTAAAACCAGAAAACAGGACTTGTCTAGATGAGGAAGGAAGCAAGGAGGAAGAGGAGGAAAGTAAAAGAGAAGCAGAGTGGAAAGTGGTGCCTGGGGCAGTTAGGAGGTGGCTAACTCTTACAGTCGCATGAGACTCCCTCCACACCTGTCGCAGACCGCGGGTCCAATTCCCCACCTTGGTTTACAGTGACATGTCCCCAACAGATCAGAGAAGCGAGGGAGGGCAGCTGGGCTGTTGGTCTTCAGGTGCAGGTGCGACACTGCCCCAAGGGCCTCCAAGGTGGGGAGAGCACCTGGACAGCAAAGTGAAAACAGGCAGTGCCATCTCCAGGAAGGCCCGCCCCATCCTAGGAGCCCGCTGTAATGTACAACTGTGGTCTAGGGTGTGGGAGGCTGCGCACCAGCGAGTCTGCCGAGGTTTCTCAGAGAGCAAACAGTTACCATGATTGGTTCCCTTCCAAAAACCTGACCTTCGAAACCTTGCTCTGATTGGCCACTAGAATCCCTCAAATTTGCATATCCGGCACCTCATGATTGGTCCAAAAGCAACCAATCACAGCCCACTGTTTACAACCAATCACGGCCCACCGCCCAACCAGAGTGTATATACCCACGATGCCTGGCCCACAGTAGCCAGACGACACAGACGACCGAGAAGACGACACAGACGACGACGACGACCGAGACGACGACCATGACCAGGAAGACAACAACTGAAGAGCCTGAAGAGTTGAAACACCGCGCAGTCTCCAGACGACCCTGAAGATCCTGAAGAGCTGACACTGCATCGTCTCCAGACGACCTGGGAGACCCTGAAGAGCTGTAACACTACATCGTCTCCGGACAACCCTGAAGAGTTGTGATACCGCGTCGTCTCCGTGCTGCTCACAGTAGACGACGCGACCCTTAAGAGCTGTGACACTGCGTCGTCTCTGTGCTGTACCGTGCTGCCCACAATAAACAGACGACACTGTCGTCTCCGTGCTGTAACACTACGCTGCTTGCCCTGGCTCTCACTCCTTCACTCAAGAAACCCGTTCGGCTGTCCCCCCGGGACGGGACACTAGGGATCCACTGAAAGTCTTTAATATGTTTTGGACTTTCCCTTTCCTCTGAACTCAGCAGAAAGTCTTCACTTTTGGAATGTTTACTTTTTTTCCTTGCCTGGTTTTCTCTAAGGAGCAATGGGAGAAGAATAATCAGAGGAAAGGCAAAGGAAGGGATTTGTTTTTCAAGTGCAAGTGCTGAAACAGTAATAACATCAATGATGACAACAGACCCCCTGTCTCTATGGTAGATCTTTTTACTGGGGCTTAAGGAGTAGAGGTCCTGCTGATAAGAACAGTGGCTCAGTGACTCCATTGGAATTCGTCAATTACTCCAGGGCCTTGCCCTGTTTGCTTCAGGGAAGAGGAGGAGGAGACAGGGCAAGGCACACACTCCTGTGTTGAAGGAGAACCTCCAGCTGTAGAGGATCAAGTCTTCACTCATGGGTCCCTCATGCAGTAATGAAATACCCCTACGAATTATGGGTGGGTCGAGGTGATGACAGTGAACTAATTGAGAGCATGTGTCCATTTTTCTGGTGAAGGCCAGTAGAAGCAATAGAGTTTCCTATACCTTTTCCTATTTCCTTTTCCTTAAATCAGGGCTTAAAGACAGCCCTATTGCTGTTGAGGTTCTGCTAAGGTGAACACTGGACTTTGATTTGCCTTATGTATTTATTTCCTGTGGTTTTTACCTCACTCGGTGATTTGTTCTCTTATTTATAAAATGGGGATAATGGCATATCTACCTTCCTGGGTTTGTTTTTAAGAATAATAGATTTATTGTTTTATAGGTTTTTGCTATAGGGTGTGTGTACTTGCCAGAGAGAAAGAGACAGTGAGAGGGAAGGTAAGAAATCACCCCAAAGGGGGGATGACTGTCTCACAATCCTGTATCCTTCCTTTTCCGCCTGGGATCTTGGGCACACATGCACACATGCCCAGTGTGATTTTCAAGTCTTCAGGTCCAGGACTCAAGCTATGGTCAGCCATATGGGAGTCCAGTGGAGTAACCAGTATGCCATCTGCTGTCCCCAAGATTTAATAGATCTTAATGAATGGGAAAGTATGTATGGGTTGAGTATCCCTTTTCTTAAATCCTTGGGGCCAGATATGTTTTAGATTATTTCTTCTTTTCTTTTGTTTTCTTTGGATTTTGAAATTTTTTACATATTATACATAATGAGATATCTGGGGCTTGGAATCCAACTCAAGTGTAAATGTTGAAACTCCTTTAGGTTCCTATGTACTTTATACATTTAGGCTGAAGGTAATTTTACACAATATTTTTTTAAATTATTTATTTATTTATTTTTTGGAGAGGTTTTCGCTATAGGGCGCGTGCGCTTGCCAGACAGACAGAGAGAGACATAGAGACAGAAAGCGAGAAATCACCCCCCAGATGGGATGGTCATGCCGCAATCCCTTCTCCTCCATTCTCCTCTCGGGATCTTGGGCACGCACACATATGCGCCCGGCATGAGTTTTAAGCCACCAGGTCAGGGACGAACCATGGTGGACTATGTGGGAGTCCAGCGACATAGCCATTATGCTAACTGCTGGTTCCCAAAAATTATTTATTTATTTAATTCCATTTGTTATTATTATTTCTTTAATTTAACCAGAGACAGACAGAGATAGAAAGGGAAAGTGAGAAAGCAAGTCGCCAGGTCTGGGACTCAAACTGCAGTCAGCCATGTGGGAATCCAGCACCTTTAACCACTGTGCCACTTGTTGGCCCCCCAATATTTTAAGTAATTTATACATATGAAAGCTTTTTGGGCATGTCCCACAGGGGGATGTGGGCTTGGTAAAGATATAGAGCAATAGAAGAGGATTAGGAAGATCTTTTTTTCCCTCTAGGATGTTAAATAACCTGTGCGACAGTATTTCGACTTTAACTTGTCACATGAGGTCGGGTGTGGAAATTTCCACTTACAGTGTCATGTATACACTCAATAAATTTCAGATTTTGGAGCATTTTATATATTTTTTATTTTATTTTTTCATTTCATTTTATTCCATACATTCAATCACATTATTATTTATCTTACAAAATGGATATTTCAGCAGGTGAACACCTCTCCCCAGCACCATCGATAAAACCACGAAACATCTTCAACAGATAATACCACACCTCTGTGCCATTAATGCTTTTCCTCCCTGTTTAGGATGTAAATATATAGTTGATCTGTGAGCAGCACATGTCTGCATGGTGCGAATCTACTAATACACAGGTTTTCTTCAATAAATACTATAAACTGTATGTCCCCACTTAATATATACTGAGTGTCTACACTCTATAACTGAAAGTAATTGACCTATGTTTGTACAAACACAAGAGATGGGGGTTAGTGCCCCAAGTGGAGTGTGTGGAGAAGAGGGACCTAAGGAAGGACATTTGGAAGAGGGATACAGAGAGAGAGCATTGACGAGATGGGGAGATGTGGTGTTATTGGTAGAAGATACTCTAATCAACTGGACTGGGGAGAAATGTTCACACACATACTGAAATGTTCACTTTGTAAGCTAAATAATATGATTAAATTTATATAAAAAGTTAAAATAAAAAGTGAAAAAAATACTATAAATGTATTTTCTCTTCCTTATGATTTTCTTTATCACATTTTCTGTAGCTTGTTTTATTATAATATAGTATACAATACATATAATCATTTGGTCTTGGGGAGTCAAAAGTTTCATGTGGATTTTTAATCTGTGTTGTTCAAAGGTTGACAGATTATGTGTTTCAAAAGAATGAAGAATGAACAGGACAGATGCTCATGGAGTAGAGTCACTGTTATTAGCACAGACTTTTATATGAGAGAGTAAAAAGTTTCTTCATGGCTTATAGAGCTCTTTGGGTTCTGGGTCACACAGTACCCCTGTGCTTTTCAAAGATTGAAGAGGTCTGTTTATACACACACATATATATATACATACATGCACATGTACACATTTAGTAAAGCACAATATGAACATCTGTTCTGTTTTATCAGTACTAGGCCCTAGAACCATGTTTTTTTTATGTGGACCAAACTAATTATGTAAGGGAATGATCCTTTTCTTTGGATATAAATCACGTCTTGAATTTTCTCGTGGTTGTACCTCCTATTAGTTGAGGTTTATGGACAATGAAAGGAATACATTGGAAAAGTGAGCAGAGATCGTTATCTGATCCAGTTGTGACAAGAGCTTAAAAAAAAGGCTACTGTAGATTAGATGTGGCAGTTTAGTGAGAAGGAGTTGAATCAGGAAACACCCATATGGTGCTGGTTAGTTGGGAGGACACAATATATCAAATTATACCCAGTTATGGCAGCCAGCAGATAGTATAGCAATACGTCACTGGACTCCCATAGGGCCGACTGTGGCTTGAGTCCCAGACCTGGTGGCTTGAAACTCATGCCAGGTACAGGTAGGTGCATGTGTGCCTAAGGTCCCAGGAAGAAAATGGAGGAAAAGGGGTTGCATCTAGCCATTCTCTCTGGGGAGTGATTTCTCACTTTCTCTCTCACTGTCTCTGTCTCCTTCTCTCTCCAGTGAGAACATAGACGGTAAAGCAGGAATCTCTACAAAAAAAAAACTAGCTATGAAAAATATGAATTCATTTTGTTTATGTTTATGTATATCTTGTTTAAACATTGTGGATAATTTCATTCTTTTAATACAAAATATTCATTGAGTCTAATAATCTAACTTTTAAAAGAAAAACACGTGATTCATTTTGTCAGTCAAAATATATTTATTGGGCTTCTAAATGCAAGGGAGTGTTTCAGACATGGCATTAGGCAATACACAAGACAGACAAAAATCCTTTCTACCTGGAACTTACATTGTAAGGGCAAGAAATAATCAAAAAATATAATCAAATAAGTAAAGAAGAAAATATCTGGCAGTGAAAATGTGTAAAGACAACAAAATAGTATAATAGCAAATAAATAACGGCTACTTTAGTTTAGGTACCTGTACTCAAAGGAATAGCCTATGACTTAGTGTTGCTAGGTATTCCCCAAGATGATTTCTTGCCTTCCTCTTTATGCTAATGGGAACCCCAAGTTTGGCTAAGTCTATGGCCATTCAGAATAAAGACATTCCCAACTTCCCTTAAAGCTGGTAGGACTTTCTGACTAAGCCTGGCCCATGGGATACAAAAAAAGATATGTGCAATGCAAAGAAATGAAAACAAAGAAAAGAGTATGGCCTCCTCTTCACTTTAGCATCATCCTGATCACTCTTGGGAATGCAAGTGTATTCTGAGCTATCCTGGACACGAGAACTAGGAAAATAACTCATAATAATGGAGAAGCAACATGTCAGAGGATCCTGAATCCCTGAGATGCTTAGGGAGCAGAGCCATTATTAACAGCACAGATTTTTATATGAAGGAATACATTTCTTCATGATTTATAAAGCTATTTAGGTTCCATGACACACAACCCTTATCTTACACCTGGTTATGATCAATAAAAACAAGTAGACTTTTAAGGAATGGTCTTCTTTTGAATGTGAAGAACATGTTTGCATAAAACCAAAAGAGAGATTTGTGTGCTATGAAAATAGCATCCAATTCACTTCAGCGCTCAAGACCACCTGCTTTCTTTTCTCATTATTCTGTTTTTAAGATCTCGGGGTCTTAGACCAGCAGTTAGCATAATGGCTATGTTGCTGGACTCTCACGTAGTCGACTGTGGTTTGCGTCCCAGACCCGGTGGCTTAAAACTCAGGCTGAGCACGTGTGCATGCATGCCCAAGATCCCGAGAGGAGAATGGAGGAGAAGGGATTGTGCTGTGGCTATCCCCCCTGGGGGGTGATTTCTCGCTTTCTTTTTCTCTGTCTCTCTCTGTCTTGTCTGGCAAGCACACACCCCCTATTTGATTAATTAATAAATACATATAAATGCTGGTGGTTGTATATATCTTCTCTTAGGCCATGTTATTGTTATCCACTGTAGATATTCTAAGGTAGATTTCAAGATTAAGCAACAAATGCTTACACATGTACACAAGACTCACAACATTTATTATCTGACTTATTATTGACAACACTTAGAATTAATACACATCATTTTTATATGATCACTGATAACCTGTAATACTGGTGTATAGAAAGATCATGTATAAACCCAGTTCAGCAGAAACTTATGATCACAGATGGATAAATAGGACTGATTTAACACACAAAATTAACACATGCACACAAAGGGAATTCAGAAAGTTCATAGAAGATGAAATTAAAGTATGAGTTCATTTTTTGTGTAAGAAATTTTGAAATTCATTCATAGTTTTTCCAGAATATATGTTTTCTGTCACCGTCCTGATGTTTCATGTCTTCATATCATTACTATATATTGACTAGGAACTGGTGGTCACTATATTATATAGTAAGACAAACAGCTTTAATTTCAGACAGGAATAATACCTGTTATCACAAAGCCATTTAGTCATCTGTCAAAAATCCATGAAAGTCAGTGATGCTTGCTTAAGAATAATAATTATTACCCCTTACAAGTACATATTCTTCTGATAAATCAAAAGTATAAATGTGTGCCAAAGGGGATGGACAATATGAAACTCAAGAGCCTAAACTCTGAAGACCATTATAGGATATATCTGTTCATCCAGAGGGCAAAAAATTATACAGGAAACTAGGAAATAGGTTCTGATGTATTAGGATCAATTTGATTCTATCACAGAATTAAGTATGTGAGCTTTAGATTCAAGAAAACTGAGGCTTGATTTCTATTTTTATTAGTAGTTATGTTATCTTGGTAAATAAAAGCATTGTGTTATCTTGGGAAAATAATTTAACTTCTATGAGTCCATATCATCACTTGAAAAGTGGATTAATAGCACGCTCCCCAAATGTATGCGATCATAATTAAATAAGGAGACCAGAAGTTAGCGTAATGACTATTTCACTTAACTCCCATGTAGATGACCGCGGTTCGAGTCCTGGACCCGGTGGCTTAAACTCATGCCAGGCACCTGTGCATGTGTGCCCAAGATCCCAAGAGGAGAATGAAGGTGAAGGGGTTGCAGCGTGGCCATCCCCTGGGGAATGATTTCTCACTTTCTGTCTTTCTGCCTCTCTCTGTCTCTCTGACAAGCGCACATGCCCTGTAGGAAAAAAACTCTAAAAAAGGGGAAAAAATGATTAAATAAGAAGATTTTATTAAGGCATCTGTCACCAGTAGTCACTCTCTGAAAGTTAGTTTCATTTTCCTCTGTTTTCCTAACTTTTCTTCCTACAGCCTGAGAATCTGAAGAACCATATGCCATTTAAATTTCTAAATATCAATAAAAAAGAATCTGGTATTTCTTATGTTTTTCTAAACTTAGTAATATTAATTTAGTTTTTTTGTTACTCTCCATTCTTTTCCCTGTAATTACTTGTAGTTAAAATAAACAATTTTTACAATAGCCAAAACCAAAAAACCCGAAGACCCTAGGAATAAATCTAACCAAAAAGGTAAAAGACATCTACTAGAAAAACTAAAAAAAATATGAAGGAAAAATTAAAAATGATACATAAAAAAGGAAATAAATCCCTTGTTCTTGAGTTGGAAGAATCAATATAACTAAAATATTGATTCTACCCAATATTTATTTACAAATTTAATGCAATTTTTATCAAAGTTCCAGTGACCATATCAAAGATGATGTAGTGGTTATGTTGCTGGACTCTGACGTAGTCAACTGTGGTTCAAGTTCCAGACCCAGTGGCTTAAAACTCATACTGAGCATCGTACCAACAGTTGGTATAATGGCCATGTAGTTGGACTTTCATGTAGTCGACCATGGTTTCAGTCCAAGACCTGGTGGCTTAAACTCATGCCAGGTGTATATGTGGGCATGCACATGGCCATCACCCTGGGGGGTGATTTCTTGCTTTTTTTCTCTATGTCTCTCTCTGTCTTTCTGGCGAATACACACACCCTATAGCAAAATAATCTCCAAACAAAAGAAAAAAGGAAGAAAAAGAAAACTCATACTGGGCACATGTACGTGCATACCCAAAATCCCAAAAGAAGCATGAATAAGGAACTCTGGCATGGCCATTCCCCCTGAAAGATGATTTCTTGCTTTCTGTTTCTCTGTTTCTATCTCTCCAGCAAGCACATGTACCCTGTAGCAAAAATAAATAAATAAATAACAACAACAACAAAATCAAAATAAAAGAAAAAGCAAAGTACCAATGACATTCCTCACAGGAATAGATGAAAACAATCATAAATTTGTCTAAATCATAAAAGATCCAGTATCGCAAATGTAACAGAGATGGAAGAGAAGAGAGACAAGGAACTGCTGAAGAGGAAGGAGAAAGGAGTTGAAGAGTTCCAGGGGGTGAGGAAATTCATGCAAGAGCTACAGGAGGAATTTTGCACTTTACAAAAGAATCAGATGGAACTGTTAGAGATGAAGGCTATAATACAAGAAGTCAAAATCTCCCTTGAAAGTATTAAAAGCAGACTAAATCATACAGAAAATAGAATCTCAAATATAGAAGAGAAAATTGCTAGCCTAGAAAAATCCACCATGAAGACTGAGAAAATGGCCCCAAAATTTGAGAATAATATGTGAGAAGTACTAGATACAATTAAACGTCCAAGCATCCAGATAATAGGCATCCCAGAAGGTGAAGAGACTCATCAGGGCATTGATAATCTATTCCATGAAATCCTGCAAGAAAACTTTCCAAACCTGGAGAGGCACTCAAAGATCCATTCCCAAGAAG
>NW_006160172.1:402362-402803 GCF_000334495.1 Tupaia belangeri chinensis
TATATGAAAGTAGTAATGGAATTTTATGGATGATAACATGCATGATTAAGCCACTATGCAGTTTACTCTAGAGGGGAAACCACATTTAGTATGTTGTGATGATGCTCAGGGAATGAATGTAAATTTGAAAAAAATTTCAGAGAAAAAAATACTAAAACTGTTACCAAAATTTAAAGAAAAAACTGTGTATTTGATGACCACAGTAAACTATATAGCCCCAGCTAGGTACTATTTTATAGTATGTTCATTCTACTCACTGAGGTTTATGCCTAAAGTCAGACATGGGTTCTTGTGTATGTATATATCAGCTGTGCTTGTTATTGCAAATTTTTAGACGAATTAAGTTCATTAGCAAATCAATTAAATGGGGGGGAAGGCATAGAAAGCAATCATGGATACCAGAGACAGTGGGGGGGGGGGTGGACAGGGCAGGGGGGTAGG
>NW_006160172.1:402848-405964 GCF_000334495.1 Tupaia belangeri chinensis
CATAAGAAATGAAAAATTGTTTGTTGATAACACGTATGTTGATGTTCTTGATTGAGCCAACAGACAGTGTATTTTGGATGAAAAATTCAGTTTTTATACTGTAATGATGTATAGCATATTAGTATTAAAAAAGAAAAATAAATTAATTAAAAAAATACAGCATGGTACTGGCAAAGAAGCAGAAATGTAGATGAATGAAATATAATAACCCATAAATAACTTCCAAAACATACACCCAATTGATTTTGATAAAGGTTATAAAAAATTCAGTAGAGAAAAAAATATTTTCTGAAAATGTTATTGGAAGAACTGGATAGCCACCTTCAGAAATGAAATTGGACCCTTAACTCTCACCATTAACAAAAATCAGTGCACAATGAATCAAAGACCTAATATTAAACCTCAAACTAAAACTATTTGTGGAAAACACAGGGAGAGTATTTGAAGATATTAGAGTAAGCAAAGATTTCTTAAATAAGACCCCTACACCTAGAGCAACAACTCTAAAAATAGACAAGTGGAATTACATCAAGCTAAAAAGTGTCTACACAACAAAGGGTACAATAAATAAAATGACAACCACCAGAATGACAGAAAATATTTGCAAACTATGCTTCAGATAAAGACTTGATAACCAGAATATAAAGGGAATTCAAGCAGCTCACCTACAATAAAACTAATAATCCAATTTTAAAATGGGCAATTGATCTGATCAAACAACTCTCAAGAAGACATATAAATGGTCAAAAAGATATAAAAAATGTTCAACACCTCTTATCATGGGGGAATGCAAATCAAACCCACAATGAGGTATCACTCAACCTCAGTCAGAATACATGTGATCAAACAAGACAAAATAGAAATAAACATACCACAATTTCAAAATAGCAACCCATGCTGCTGAGGTTGTGGAGAAAAGGGAATCCTTCTACACTTTTGGTGGAAGCGTTAATTAGTATAGCCACTGTGGAAAACAACATGGAGATGGGACTAGCAGTTGGTGTAATGACTATGTCGCTGGACTCTCATGTGGTTGATCCATGGTTCGAGTCCCAGATCCAGTGGCTTAACTTCACGCAAGGCGTGTGTACGTGCATGCCCAAGATCCCAAGAGGAGAATGGAGGAGAAGGGTTTGCAGTGTGACCATCCCCCTAGGGGATGATTTCTCGCTTTCTGTCTCTCTGTCTCTCTCTGTCTTTCTGGTGAGCTCATGTGCCCTATAGCAAAAACCTCTCCAAAAAATAAAAAAAAAAAAGAAAGAAAACAACATGGAGATTCTTCAAAATTTTACAAATAGACATATTGTATAAATCAGTAGTTCTACTCTTGGGTTTTACCCAAAGGATAGGAAGTCACTCAGTTGGAAATACACTTACATATTTGAAGTTATTGAAGCATTATTCACAACAACTAAGGCATGGAATCAAACTAAGTGTCCAATAACTAATGACTGAATTATTAAAAAGTGATAAATGTACACTATGGAATATTAGTCAACTATATAAAACAGTGAGATTCTGTCTTGATACAAAGTAGATGATTCTTAAAGATTTAATGCTAAGTGAAATAAGCTACATTATGAAAGACAAACACTCATATATACCAAATGTCTTCACTTTATGACAGAAGTGGAAAGATTTGAACACAGAAGTTGAGGGGGTTACTATAGATACCAGAAACTGCTTGATCTTAGAAAGAAGCATTTGACAGACAAAAGAATAAATGTAACTGGGACAAATGGGTTATGAGGCAGCAAACCACAACAGAAAAAAATGAGACATTGCCAACTTTTTACATATACCTCAAAAAAAGTAATAAAAACAAGAAAGATAGTAGAGCCAAAATTGAAGATACACGCCCTAATATAGTGTTCTTTGAAAATGATAAATATGATAATGTCATTGATTTGGAAATCTCACACCAAATATTGCTATGAAAAGTTATATTGTACCCACAAAGATGTACAGCAATTAGATGTACATAAGAAATTATGAAAAATAAATAAAATGAAAAACAAACAA
Source organism: Tupaia belangeri chinensis (assembly GCF_000334495.1). Taxonomy (NCBI): domain Eukaryota; kingdom Metazoa; phylum Chordata; class Mammalia; order Scandentia; family Tupaiidae; genus Tupaia; species Tupaia belangeri. Next base: position 404,871 of record NW_006160172.1, read on the forward strand.
AATGCCAAAACTAAAAATTTTACTTTAAAATGATGAATGAAAGGTGGGAAAAAATAAGGAAGGGAAAGGAATGATCCTACCAGCAAAATTATGAAAATAAGAAGTCTATGTTCCATCCAATTTTAAGAAATAAAAATATCGAGAAGAGGATTCCTCATAGCTCCTGCAAACTAGTCATTTCAGGGGACAGGAAAAAATGAAGATTTTCTACTGATAATTCAGCCTCCAGCAAACAAAGCTAGCATGGCAGGAGAGTTGAGGCCTTCCTTCAGAAGAGGATTCCTCATGGCTCCTGCAAACTAGGCATTTCAGGGGACAGGAAAAATGAAGATTTTCTACTGATAAGTCAGCCTCCAGCAAACAAAGCTAGCATGATAGGGAGCCCCTCTGGCCTTCTATCTCTGCCTCTGTGTCTCTGTCTTTGTCTCTCTCTGCTTCAGTCCTCTCACTTTTTGGTAATATTTCCTTTTAACGATTTTTTTAAAGGTAAAGTTTTTCTCTTGCTCTCAGCTCCACCTTTTGTTTTGTTAATTATCGCTCTGGTCCTCCCACCCAGGCAGAAGAGGCCAGGGAAGGTTCCATCAGGCTAACAACAGATCTCTCATCGGAAACAATGTGAGTGAGGAAAGAATGGGAAAATATATTCAAAGTGTTAAGAGAGAAGCAAATTCAGCCATGAATAATGTACTCAGCAAGATTATCCTTCATGTGGGAAGAAAAGACAAGAAAATTCTCAACCAAAACCTGAAAGAAGTTACCAGCACCAGACCAGATCTCCAAGAAGTTCTCAAGGGTGTGCTATATCAGGAAAATTAAATACAGACATACGGAATTAATAGTTCAAAAACTAAGAAAGTGGCCAACTTAATCGTAGGGACAAGTCTGGAGTTGAATATCATATCCCAGAATTTAATAGGAAAAATGGAACCAGAACAGAAGATAAAGTACATGAGACTGATAGGTTCATGCACCTACCATTTGAACAGAATCCTATCCTGTTTCATGGCTTTAAGAAAAGTTCCTCAGCAGCATTTCTATGATTTAAGTTAAAACTGGTTTTCTTTCTTTCTTTTTTTTTTTTTTTTTTTTTTTTT
>NW_006160172.1:406368-419007 GCF_000334495.1 Tupaia belangeri chinensis
CATAGGGAAAAAATGTAAAAAAAGTTACAAAAAAAAAAAAGTTTCAGAAAAAAAGAAAAATCCATGCCTAAAGTTAGACTTGTGTTCATGGAAATGTATATATCAGCTGTGTTTTCTATGAAAATATTTAGATTAATTAAGATCTTTAGTAATTCAATAAAAAAATGGGGGGAAAACAGTATAGGAAGTAAACACAGATACCAGAGACAGGGTGGGAGGAGAGTGGGAGATGGAAGAGGGCAAGAGATAGGGAATCAAGGATGGGGGGGAGCAAAACATACAGGAAATAAGAAATGGAAAATTATTTGTCGACAATAACATGTATGTTGATGTGCTTGATTGAGACAATATACAGTGTACTCTGGATGGAAAATCTCATTTTGTATGCTGTAATGATGTACAGTGAATGAACGTAAACAAATAAATTTAAATAAGACATTTAAAAAAAAGAAATAAAAATATCATAAGATCATGTAGTATGTCAGGAAGTTGCTAAGCATTATCTTAGCTAATCCTCACAATTATCCTATGAAATTCTATTGTAACTTCTCTTTTTTTGAATGTTTTTGCCATCTATACATGCTTTTGTCAAAGAGACATACACAGAGAGACCAAGAAGGAAAATGAGAAATCACTATCCAAGTATGTGGCCATGTTCCAATCCTTTCTGCTCCAGTTTCCTTTCAGGATTTTGGGCACGCACTCACAGAGACCAAGAGTGATTTTTAAGTCACCTAGTCTGGGACTTGAACAGTGGTCAGCCATATGCGCACCCAGCACCTTAACCACCATGCCACATACTGCCCCATGTAACTCCTTTTTATAAAATACAATATAAAGGTTCATAGAGAACCATTAATCTGCTCGAGAACATGTAGCTAATAAGGAACAGGTTTTCTTTTCACACCTATAACCCTCTAGCTCCAAAGTGAATTTGCTTTTTATCATGTCACTGTTTCACTCACAACCATAACAGGTGAGGGAACATGTAGGAACTGGACAAATGACAGATTTGACAGACCACTTCCCTGACAACAAAAGGAGTGAGTGGGATATCCACCCAAAATAGATAAATACAATAGTCAGCAGAGATCCACAAGTTCTTCAATTCCCAGTTTCTTTTAGGATTATCTCTATTGCTATGTACTATTTTTTAAACTCTCTCAACATCTGGCATATAATTACTCCCTGTGCTCAGAGGGCTCCTACTCCCTCAGTCTCAGGATATATCATGGATGAAGCTCCAGAGGGACTATGAGACAATTAAAAACCACAAAGGTAGGAGATATTTTTACTTCTGCTAACTCTGAGGAAATCACTCTAGATGATCGGCAAACATCAGATATATAGAAACCTCTTTCTGTGTAATTCTGAATAAAAAAGAAGATTGCTTGAGGGCCACAGATAAAAAGCCCAGGCTCAGTTCCCTGGTATATAGGGAAGAGAGATTTTGGCATGGAGATACCCAAACTTTAGAGAAGAAACTGAAGATAAAAGGGAAAAAGTCACTTGTTTTCCTGCTTTGAACCAAACTTGAGCTTTTTGTCCATGTAAGTGCTTTGATTGTCCTCATCTACATCAATTTTTACTTTTTACCCTTCCTTCGTGGAACTGGGTAGCAGAGCAATAGAAGAAATTACCAGTTTTCTTCCCATTTGATGTAATAAACAGGGTCTGTCCCTCTATTCACACTCTCATAAGAGTGAAGAAATGTATTTCTGTATTCTTTTTGCACTCTTTACTAATTAATTTAGCATCTGTCATGTTTCAAACACCGCACAGTCTGTTAAGATTAAAAATTAGTTGGGTAGAGGCCAGCAGGTGGTATGATGGCTAAGGCTATAGACTCCCACATGATTAACAAGGGTTTGAGTCCCGTACTTGATGTCTTGAGAATCACGTAAGGTGCATGTGCATGCATACACAAAGTCCTGAGGAGAGAATGAAGGAGAAGGGATTGTGGAATGGCCATCTCTTCTACAGAGTGATTTCTCACTTTCTCTTTCTCTGACTCCAGTGAGTGCACAAGTCCTATGGCAAATTTTAAAAAAAATGACTATATTTCATTTTCTATATATAGAAAATCTATTTGTATGACATTGGGAAAATGATAATCTTTGTCAAACACAGATACGTAAAAGACATCCTCCCGGTTCTCTTCCTAATTCTTTGAAGAACATATGAGAGCACTTCAAAAAGTAAAACGCTTGGGAAACATAGAGTTAAAGGAGGAATTTTTTTTGATGTGAAAATTTTCGGAAAACCATGCATGGTTTTGTCATTATATGCATTGTATATTCTATGAAATTCTAAAAGATCATCATAGATTTCATAAATGGCTCGTTTTCCTTCTCTTTTTCCCAAGATATAATATTTCTCAAGGTTTGGCCTCCAGTCCTATTTTTTCTTGGTTTTATTCAGTCTACTCTAGAGATCTCATTTGAGTTTAAGACATAGACTATCGTCTTTATGCAGGTAACTTCACTAATGCTTTAGATGAATCTTTCTATAGTAAACAAATAATAATGAACAATTATAAAGCTTCTTACTATGTATCAAGATATTTTATGACATCATCATATTTCACATTTATAGCAATTCTGTAACTTAAATGTTATGTCAGGTCATAAAAAAGACATGTTAAGTGGGTGCCCATGATATAGCAAGCACACGGAGAACATCCCTCATTTTCAAGGAACAGATTACAGTGGTAGATGCCAAAATAAAGATTTGTGGGGTACAAACCAAGGGCATATAGCTAAAGAGATTATACAGTGGTGCGGCAGAAATTTTTTCTGTTTTACCCTAGTTGACCTGCCTTAATTATTAATATTAGTTAATATTCATAAGATTTCAAAAGTATTCTGGTAGTAATGACACATTTTAACTAAGTTAACTAAGTTACTTAACTTATTTAAAATTCCTGGTGCTAGGAAAACTTTCTACTTTTTTAAAGATGAGAACTTGAGATAAAGAGATTATAAATTACTTGCTCGTAGTCACACTACCAAGAATCAGACCTTGAACTTGGGATTTTGGACCTCTGATCCAAGTTCTTTGTAATAAGCCATGATTTCAGTCAAACTTTCTAGGCAAGCTGTGTCTATTTCTACTACAGGTGTACCCCTCAATTGCTGTTTGAGTTACAGTTCTCAGTTTCATGTGTCTTTGACACCTATGAACCTGGCTAGTCACTGGTCTAGAAATAGTAAGGAGTTTGAGTGCTTACGATTTAAAAGAAATTATATTTAAAGTTATAAAACTAATTTTTAAAAATCATGACAAATAACATCTCAATTTAAAATGATTGTATTTTCATGAGATATTTCTTACAGATTTTTTTTTGGTGGGGGGGAGAGGGCGCGTACGCTCGCCAGACAGACAGAGAGAGACAGAAAGACAGAAAGCGAGAAATCACCCCCTAGGGGGGATGGCCGCTCCTCTCGGGCATGCACACACATGTGCCCAGCGTGAGTTTTAAGCCACCAGGTCTGGGACGCGAACCGTGGTCGACCACGTGGGAGTCCAGTGACATAGCCATTACGCTAACTGCTGGTCCCACGGATTTTTTTAACTTTCGGTTTTTGCAGAAAACTGATCTTACAGAAAATGATGTTTATATTGCTTTAGAATCAACTTGGCATATTACAGAGAACTTGGATCAGAGTCCAAAGATCCAAGGTCAAGATCTGATTTTTGGCAATGTGTCTATGAGCAAGTAATTTACCATCTCCCTACTGCAAGTTATCATCTTTAAAGAAGTAGAACGTGCTCCTAGCACCAGTAACATTAATTAAGTAAAATAAATAGTTAACTAGTTTAAAGTTTGTCATTCCTACTAAGAATGATAAACAGTGTGACTCAGGCTTTGCCCTATGTGTCTGATATTTTGTATTAGCATGCCTCCTACTTATTGTGTTTTTAATGGTTGGAGAGACTGCCAGGAATGATGCGTCAGGCACCAGGCACATTGTTCTCCATCTATTAAATTACGTTTTATTTTTGTACCAAAGCGATATTCATAGGAGACCTCCTTTGGGTCCCAGGAGTGTTTTCTAAATGTGAGCCCAACAGTGTTTTTACACTAGCACAGAAGATAGAAGCAGAGAACTGAGCTGGGTACCTGCAATGTGTCAGATGCTTCAAATTACAGAATCATCTTTAATCTCAAGATCAGTCCTTATAGTGTAACACTATCCATATTTTAGATATAAATCAATCGAAGCCACCAAAAAAGTCACAAAATTAGTAAGACCATAGACTTAAAACTGAAATCTGGTGCCCTAAAGATCTTATTTTTGGGGCTGGAAGATGACATGGTGGCTTGTTTTCCCACTTTCTCTTTCTCTCCATCTCTCTCTGATCAAATTAAACATAATAATAATAATAATAATAATAAAATTTTTTAAAAATCTTATCTTTCCTCATCACTCTTACCCTGTTGTCTCCTCTCTTCCAGCTAATAATAGGATCTTTCATCTCTCACGAGGTTATCTCATGAATATAATCATATTTAATCAGTAAAGCAATTCGGTGAGGTCAGTATCATCTCTGTTAATTAAAGCAAACATGTAGTGGGTACTCCCCTGCACCATCCCAATTGCAAGGATATCTCACACTTTGGTATTTTCCCTTCACTTGATCTTGATTTAAAATACCCACTTTTTCCTTTTCTTTTTAAATTTACTGTAGAGCACTTGCACTCACCAGAAAGAGACAGAGAGAGATGGAAAAGTGAGAAGGCACCCCCTGGGGAGATGGCTATTCCACAGTCTTTTCTCCTCCTTTCTCCTCTCAAGATTTGGATGCTTTTCAAACCACCAGGTCCAATCCTGGAACCCCACAGTCACCCATGTGGGATCCAGCTGCCTTAACCACCACAATGGCCCAACTTTTTCTATTAATTGCCTACAATTTCATAATTTAAAAGCCAGGCATTGCACTCCATTTTTTCTTTGCCATGGGATTTAAAATGTAATCCAGGGAACATGCTAAACTCCCTACAAAGTAGTTTTCTGTGTGCCATCTCTGTTCTTTAAGCTTAATTGAAATTGTTCAGAAATCTGCCAGGATGCTTGTTCAGAGATCACTAGTCCAGACCATGGGGCCCCTTAGGAGCCATGCACATTTATGTCAATCACTTGAACAGAAAGCAGGTGACTTCATGTCTGGAGATGGGAAGCAGACAAAAGAAGTCTGGAAAAATAAATGAAAGCTACTGGCTTACTTCCAACAAGAAACCCAAAATAAATCAAAGACTCAAAGAACCCAGTCCAACAGAGTCTCTAAAGACTCAACAGCATAAATAATAACAAAGTAAATAAATTTATATTATGATAATGCTGTGCTATATTTAATTATCACATATACTGACATAAATCATATAATTCTGGTATTTATTATTGTATAAATAATTGCTTTATTGCAGGTATTTTTACACTAATTAATTTTTGTTATAGAACTTTTCATTAATCATGACTTTCTCCCTTTTTTCCCTTCAGGGAGGCCTATTTTTCTTCTTTAATTCTTTGCCCCATCTGCAATTTATCTTTCTTTCCTCCAGGAAGAGGCAATTATGAGTTACCAGCAATTTTAAAGATACTCAGTTCATCTTCTCTCCTAGCTCAGGAGTTACATACCCTAGGGACATTTTAATAATTTCTAAATTCTCTTCAGTGACATGAACTCTCAAGCCAAAGTCAACCTCACTATAATCATTGCTTTCTGAAGTTAATAGAAAAACTTTATAATAGTAACAAAAAATGTTTAATCAGATCATCAAAAATTTTATTAAAATAATCACACTTACGGGTGCTACTACTTTCTTATCCCTAGAGACATAGTGGTGACTCTAGAAATGTACTGTCAGAACATATCCATAATGAACTACCAATTTTCTATTCATTCATCAAACAGTCAACTCTCAGCCAATCACAGGCACTGCACAAAAAGCTGCAAATTTAGTGAAAAATTAGGGTCTTTAAGAGATCTTACAGTCTAGTAGAACACAAACTCCATTGCATACATTTCTTGTCTAGAGATATGGATAGCGTTAACCTATTTTACCAATGTTATCTTCTAATTTTATGGAAGATAAAATGAACACTAGCAACTATTCACTATAAGAGAGTACCAGTGAAATTGACCATGATCTATAATTAAAAATCAGAGCATTAATAATTAAACAATTTTTAAATACTTTAGATATCCAAAAATACATTATAAAACTAAAAACTGAAAGTGAAAACATTGTATCTTCCTGGGGAGTTCTTAAGAGGCTTTGTACTCAAGCATTGTGAACTGCTGATCACAGCACACTCCAGTGGCAAGTTCAAAATCTCAAAATACCCAATTGCTTGACTTCTGTTTCCTTGAATATAAAACAAATAACTCAATTTCACAGATGCAGAGGGCAGAAAAGTGATTGACATGGGCAGAGTCAGAGGGAAAGGGAAATTGCTAGTCAACAGGGTATAAAGTTTTAGTAACACACGTTGAGTACAAGTCCTAGACATCGGTTCCACAACATTGTCCCCATAGCTAACAATATGGTATTGTACAGTTAAAACTCTGCTAAGACAGTAGGCCTCATGTTGAGTTCTTACCACAGAAAAATAAACATAAAAATTTTTTGAAAGTGGAAAACACAAAAATAGCTGCAGAACTAAAATGATTTAGCTTAACTTTTAAGTACTCAAAAATTTCGATTGTTAGAAAACACTAAGTGTTCCATATCTTTTTACATATGGTGTGAGTTCATTGAAACCTTCAATCCGCATTATTCACTTTAGCCTCTAAGTTTTGACAGTTAAAAACTCCGTATTAATAAGCAAATTTGTTACTGTGAGCTTGTTTAGAAGCAAGTGAACATTGTTAAATAAGAAAATGTTAAAACTAAAGAATATATGCAGTTAGAGTGATATTACTATAACCCAAATGTCAATGTTGTTTGCTATATATCACAACCCATTGATCTAATTAGAAGTATGGGAGAGTAACTAAACTTATGAAGAATATTTAGGGTATTTGGCCACATCTTTGAATAACTGCAAAAACACTCAGAAGAGGAATCAGGAGTCTCGGACTTCAATGTTGGTTTATTTTAGGGCATCCATTGCTATATAACTGGTGGTAGAATTTCATTAAGTTATATGCACTCATTCAGTATTAAAATCTATGTTTTCTGAACCCATCCAATAATTTACCATGTTACTATTTCATTTTGCTTTGTATTTCTTTTCAAGAAAGGAAATATCTTGAGATACAAAGATTTACATATGTTTTACAACCCTAATTGTCTTTAATGAATTTCTAATTATTAATTTTACCATCATCTTTATGTTTAAACAAAGATTGATGATGATGAATAGATTCATATTATATCTATTGCAATCAGCCTCTGAATTCCCATTTAAATGTCTGCTGTGAAAACCCAGACCATCTCTCCAAGAACATGAGGAACCACACACAGCTGACTGAGTTCATTCTCCTGGGAATACCTGAGACAGAGGGACTGGAGACTGTGCTCTTTGTCATCTTCTCCTTCATCTACCTCTTCACCCTGCTTGGAAATTTGCTCATCCTAATAGCAATCGTTTCTTCCTCTACTCTTCACACCCCCATGTACTTCTTCTTGGGGCTCCTATCTATTTTTGACATGGTGTTCCCATCTGTCACCTGTCCCAAGATGCTATTCTATCTCTCCGGTCAGAGCCGAGCCATCTCCTACAAAGGCTGTGCTGCACAGCTTTTCTTCTATCACTTCCTGGGTTCTAGCGAAGGTTGTCTCTACTCTGTGATGGCTTATGATCGATTTGTGGCCATTTGTCACCCTCTGAGATATACACTCATCATGAAACCTGGAGTCTGTGTTGGTTTGGTCATGGCAGCCTGTTTGGTGGGTTGTCTTCAGGCCACCACTCTGACCACCTTTCCCTTTCAGTTAACCTACTGTGGCCCCAACCAGGTCGACCACTTCTACTGTGACATTCTTGCTGTCTTTGGCTTGTACTGACAGCTACCTTGCCCAGAGAGTGGGTTCCATCAATGTGGGCTTTCTGGCTTTAGTTCTTTTGTTCAGTGTTTGTGTCTCCTACACCCGCATTGGGATTGCTATTTTGAGAATCCGTTCTACAGAGGGCAGAAAGAAAGCTTTCTCCACCTGCAGTGCCCACCTCACTGCCATCCTCTGTGCCTATGGACCTGTGATCATCATCTATATGCAACCCACACCCAATCCCCTGCTTGGGTCCATAGTGCAAATACTAAATAATATTGTCTCCCCCATGCTTAACTCATTAATCTATTCCTTACGGAACAAGGAAGTGAAAAGATCCCTGAAAAGAGTGCTCCAAAATGTACTTTCAATTCAGGAATAAATTATGAATTTTATAAGAGAGCTTAGAACTTTATATGTCCAAACATCATCCTCATATTAACTACCTTCAAATAAATAAACATGTAATGGAAATACTCCCTTTAAAACCATCATAATTTGTTCACCTAATAAGATTTTCTGTGCATATTTGCCTCTATAATACCTGAGAACCTAAACATGACATATAAATAATATCTATTTATTAATTCTGGGTAAAGAAACTAGTGAGTATAGCTAGCAACTAGAGACAGATTTCTTAGGCTTATAATAGGGAGGCTATTTTGCTTGGTCGAAAATAAGAGGATCTGTGGCAGCCCAAGAAGCGCTCTCCAATAGGCCCCCTCTAGGTCAGACAAAATTCCATTTCATTGTTCTTTGCTCCACTTATAATGTATTTCTCTATCCACTTGTAAGCATTTCAGTTCCTCCATTATGCTAAAAAAACTATTGACTATATTTATATGGAGTGATTTGTCTTCTGGACATTTGTGAGCAGTTCATGTAAATAATTTTATATAAGCTTTACGTCACCCCCAGATAGTTTACATTTTGTCAAAGAACTTTGAGGCTTAGAGACTTCAAGCATTAATAGATCTGAGGTTGCACATTAAGCAGCAAACCAGGCCTCAAACTCAGATCCAGTTTATAACAAAGCGCCTGCCCTTAGTCTCTCCACCACTTGGCAGATCTAAATGAAATGCTTGGCAATTTAGTCATCCAAATTGCTTCCTTACAGAGCTCATTACACAACAAAGACATTCAGCAAATAACTAGTAAAATGGGAACTGACATAGATCCAATTTATGTATTGATTGTTCCTTAATTTCTATGTATTCAGGATCATAGTCCCCCTCTGTAGATGATGAAACTGAGACATGACAGTAAGTATCTTGCCCTGTATGTCACATCAGGATATGGTCAAGGCATGTCTAGACCTAAGCACTCCGGACTCTACTGTGCCATGGATTTTCTACTGCACCATGCCATCAATATCCCAACTTATGCCTCATTGTACAAGCAGCACATACTGGTGCCAAAACTGAGGATCAATTCCCAGAGCTCCTAGATCTCATACTCATGGGGTTCCCTAATCTCTGGTGTGCTTGCTGTTTGTTTGAGTGAATCAAAGTGTTTATAGCCCCACGGCCTTCTTGCTATGAGGTCTGAGTGGGTGCTTCCCTTCAGTTCCATGGAGATTCTCATATGGCCTTACAGTAAAATCAGACATTGGGGGTCTCGTACCTTCCCTGCACGCTTGATCTGGTGGCAGATTAATAGCCAATTACCAGAGCCAAGAGATTCCTTAAAGTTCCTCCAGGAACGTGGCCAGGCAGACACCCTACTGCTTTTCTCCCTGGAGAGATTTCCCTTTGTGTTTGCCTGAGTTCATCACGCTGTGAAGTTAACATAGCAAGTTCCATCGCTACATCAAGTGATATCTAATTGACTGGGCATCTTCTCTTTCCCAGGTGACTTGACTCCAGATTCCTGCATTCTATCACTACTTTTGCTTTCACGCCACCTGAGCTTGAAGTTCTTAGGAGAATTCTTTAAAAAGGAGATACATGCTCCCTGGGCTTGGAGTGACAAGGAATTAATTTAAGATTAGAATACTTTGCCTCCCACAAGGCTGTAATTGTTCTCAGCCATTGCTTATTTCAATTTACTTCTAGAGAAGTTCACCAGAAAGGTTACTGTAGAGCAGACTTTGCCAGAGAGCTGGTAAGACTTCTCATAGTTGTTTTGTATCAGTTGCCTTTCAGCTGCCTATTTGAAGGCAGAGATTTGGGAAAGTTATATGTAGTTTTCAGTCCATCCCTAAACTGGGAGTTCATACTCTATTTGAAATAGCCTTGAGGTAGCTTTGTTGGCATTTGATCCCAAAGGTTAATAATAAAACATATATTTTTTAAACTGGCAAAGAAACAGGTGGTTAGCATATAAAACACCGGCATATTGAGACCCATGCTTGTGTATGGGGTTATAAGGTGCACCTTATCTCTGTGGAGATCCCAGGATCTCAATATGGGGAATCGGCTTTCTCCCAAGAGAACAGCTCATAGAAATGAACTTTGTTTTTTGCTAGCATGAGCAGAGCATTTTGTTTCCTCTAGAACTATATCTAAAATGTTACAAGAAATTGACTTATCATGCCTTTGGTATCATGTAAAGGGATCCCTTCAAATTGAACATTGGAGGAAAATTTGTATTTGCTTGCATAAAGATCCTCATGCTCCTATTGAAACCCTCCATGTCTGGCATTTATGTCATAATGCTATATTTTTGTTTGGAACTCCTACATTAATGTCAGAAAGAAAACTGTCCCAAGAAAGGGAAGGGTTAACTCCCAGTCCCTCCACTCCTTCTTGTTCACCAGCTTTCACACCTCCTACTAACTCTCTTTGGCACCTTCTACTCCTCATCCTCCATTTAAGGCCATAAAGAACATTAAACCTAAGAGATATAATCAAGGATTGTAAGGGAAAACTAAGGAAGCCTTTCTCCAAATGTAAATGCTATGATAAAGGCTTGCACTGGACTAACCAGTGCAATTCTTCCACTGATGTGTCCGGGAAACCCAATACCAGGCACACCTCCAGCTTAAGACCCAAAGAAGTCTCATTCTTGTCCCAGTACAACCAAGTAACAAATGAGAGCTCCAAACAAACAACTGGCCCAGAAATTTATGACTACATTCATGCTATGGCTGGACGTGCTGGCATTGATTTGATTGCTCAAGAGGATGTTTCTTTAAGTTTGTCAGGAAAGGGCTTCCTAGTAGTTAGTCAGCTATCAGGACCTCTAAAAGACAGGCATGCTTAAAAACACAATACAGCCTGTGGTGGCCTTAATAAACCTAATGCTCTCCATATTTTTAAAACAAAAAATGGGGAATCTAGCCCCCCCCGTCATGCTGCCAAATTGCTTTCTTTAACCATATTTAAGTTGAATCATCTAAATCTGACTTTTGACTCAAAATTACATCAATGGAGTACTACTTAACAATACAAAAACATCCCCAAGTAAGTCTTTTTTAAAATTCCACCAGATCCATCCTGGCAAGGTCCAGCTCCTCTAATAACCTGGGGAAGGGGGTTTCTCTCTGTGCTTACTCCTACAGGTCCAGTTTGGGCACTCTCTCAGTACGTATGCCCTGCACACTATGAGCTGGCATCAGATGCTCAGAGTAAGAGAGAGAAGCTGACTAAAGCTAACATCAGAACTTGGAAACATCAAGGCATGCCCCAAAAACGCTGACAGAGATGATAAAGGGACTAAACCTTCAAAATCTGGTTCTTGCCATGTGTGCAAAACTTACTGTAAACTCTATGATACTTTGTTGTATCCTGCTATACCTGTTCCTATCCCTTCCACCATCTACTGCTTTAAACAATTATTCTTTGGAGCTATATTTTTATTAATTGTTCTATTAACCACTTGTTGCTGTATTCACGTGGTGTCCTTATGTGTCTCATCATGTCAGCCCCTTCCTTCTAGACAGGAGAGGGTCACATTGGCTTTTTTTTTTTTTAGAAGTTCATTCCCACTTTTCTTTGCAGATGACCACTCTCATCATAATCTTCTTTATATTATTGGATTACATAGAATTTTACAGTGTATTACATTGTTTTTTCAAAAGGGAATGCCATACATGTCAGTCAGTACAGAGACATTAATCTCCCCGCTTCAACATTCAATATCTTTTCTATGTTTTCCCCAATCATTATTATTATTGTTGAATTATTTTTTAAAACAGTCAATCACTATTTCTCATTTTGCTTGTAAAAATACTTTGCCCATCATGAATACTTCTCAGACCAATCCAGTTGAGGATGCTATACATGTCACCATCAACAGTTAATAAGTCATATCTGTTTCTCACTAACATCCTGCCTCTCTATGGTTCACTTGCTATCTTTCTCTATCCTCTTCTCTTCACGTTGCCCATTCCACACTGTCCTATTCTCATTAAGTACCTTCACTGCTTTTATGTCCTCCAATTTTTTGCTCTCTATCATAGAGTGCAGATAGTCTGTATATATCGAGTGGATACACAGAATATCTTTCTGGCTTACTTCACTCAGCAACAGATCCTCCATATCTGACCACTTTCTATCAAATTCCAGGGTCTTGTTATTTTTTATGGCTGACTAGTATTCCATAGAGTATATCTACCAAACTTTACCAAACCATTCAACAGTTTGTGGACATTTAGGTTGGTTCCATGTCTTGGCAATTGTGAATAATGCTGCAATAAACAT
>NW_006160172.1:422927-441626 GCF_000334495.1 Tupaia belangeri chinensis
GACTTCCTCATCTCCTGGAGCTCCTTGTCTCTTTTCTCTTCCATCTTAGTTAGTTTGGTCACTACAAATATTCTGAATTCCTTATCAGACATGTCCATGATGTCCATTGTATTGACTGTGGGTGATATGGGCTTGATGATTTCCCTGAGGGAGAGGCCTTTTGTGGGCTGCTAATATTTCCTGAGCTTCTGCAATTGTTCCTAGTCATCAGGTGATCAATATGTTCCTCCCTAACTTATTCAAGTTATCTCTGAGTGTTCAAAGATGTGCACAATTAGAAAATTGATGATTTCTCTTCTGGTCTGCCTACCTGTTGCTCACCAGTACTATGTACTGTTGTCACTGGTCCTAGATGACCCAAAGTCCTCCCTGTTTCTAAGGAGTGGTGAGTCACCAACTGACCTCAAGAACAAAGAATAAATCACACAGTGTGTATTGCACGCCACAGGCTATTCAAAACACTGAAATTCTGACACTCCAAAGACAAGTGGAGAAGGGATGAACAATGAGCGGTGGTCCCGGCCATTGGGGTCTGCAGCCATCAGCAACCCGGTGTCCTTTTGAAAGGTTTCTAAGCATCATCTAGAAAAATTGCTACATGACAATACATAAGAAAAGTGGATAGATTAACATATGAATAAAAGTGATAGCATTTGTGTGTGTCAGAAATTGTACTCTTCTGAGTAAATTATTAAAAAGTTTTTTTATTTGGGGCCAGCAGGTGGCATTTTGTTTAAGGTGCTAGACATTACCCCGTGGCCACTACTGTTCAAGTCCCAGAACTGGTGGCTTCCTTTCTAAACCTCCTTCCTTCTGTGCGTTTGTCTTTCTTGATCAAATTAAAATAAATGAATGAATAAATAAAATTAAATAAATAATTTTTGAGAGGTTTTACCTATAGAGCATGTGCGCTCACCAAAAAGACAGAGAGAGACAGAAGGCAAGAAATCACCCCCTGGGAATGGCCATGCCACAATCCCTTCTCCTCCATGCTCCTCTTGGGATCTTGGGCACGCACGCACACATGCCAGGAGTGGGCTTAAGCCATGGATCCGAGACTAGAACCGTGGCCAGCTAAGTGGGAGTCCAGCCGCATAGCTATTACACTAACTGCTGGTCCCTGAAATAAATTATGTTTTTAGAAGTTTTCTATTTTAAGCTTCTGCAAGAAGAAACTCTTATAGCAATTTAGCTGCTAGAAAGTTAGGAGTGATTAATAGTCATCCAGCACTGGTCTCTATGATTTCTGCAAGCTAATATTGTTGAGGTCACTGTCACAGAAGCCACTGCACACAGAGTGCAGTGAGCAGTACCATACAATGCAACACCATGTGCAACGCAACACCTCTGACTGTTAAGAGCATCATAAAGTCCATTCATCATGTCAGGTATCACTGGAACACCTGAGGCTTGCTGCTTTGTTCCTGACAGGCTCTCTGGGTTGACTTTGTATCTCTCAACTTTAGTTGTACCCAAAGGTCTGCCTGGACTTTCTTGCATCCAGTCGTTTTGGTGGTCCCCAGGGTTCTGCCAGTGCTGGTCCAGCATCCAGATGATTTGGTGGTTCCTGAAGGCTGGCCACACTCTCCAGATCAAATGAGGTCTTTTTTTTTTTTTTTTAAGTTCATCTTTTATCTCTATGCTCCTGTTATTCATAGTTTGCAAGTGTGTTTCACTTAATGGGTCTTGCCTCTAACAAACCGTTGGTTTGTGGCTGACTGCATGACTGTACTTGTTTTGCTGGGAGGAATCTATGTCAAACTGATCAGCAGCTCTCATGGCATCTTCATGGAGGCAGGAAGGCTTGCCAGACCCACAGAAAGCTGCATTACTTCTTAGGACTGGATGCATCATTCTCTCTGCACTGGTGGCCAGGTCCCTCAGGGCATCCAGGGGATCCCCATAGGCGGGGAACCTCAGGATGGTGCAGCTTCTTTGCAACTGTGGCCTCC
The DNA here is from genome assembly GCF_000334495.1 of Tupaia belangeri chinensis. Taxonomy (NCBI): domain Eukaryota; kingdom Metazoa; phylum Chordata; class Mammalia; order Scandentia; family Tupaiidae; genus Tupaia; species Tupaia belangeri. Next base: position 424,880 of record NW_006160172.1, read on the forward strand.
TCACTTGCATAGAGGAGTCCAAAGAGATGAGGGTAGGAAGGCTGTGGCGAGGCCTGCACCAGCTCCCTGGGCTGACTGCAGCCACCACACATGGCCTGTCTATTTGCTCTCGCATACCTCAGATTAAAGCAATGGATTCTGATTTAATGGAAGGTCGTTAATTTGGAGTGTTTTAATATCATCTAATTGGAGATACTCCTTAGCTTAAACGTTTTGACAGTGTTCATTTATTGGCTAAGAAACTAGAAGTGACACGTTTGGTTTCTATCATGGGCTTTAAAATAGTTCAGAGATTCACAGCCAAGTTGTATAATGCACATCAAAGGTTTAGGAATTTTTAAATGTTTACCAAAAATTGGGACATTTGAATCCATAACATAATAAGAACAAAATATTTCAATTTTACAAATTTTTGTGTATTTTCCGTTTCAAAAAGAATTTTATGTATTAAAAAATTGGTGCAATAAGAACACTTAACTTGAGATCTACCCTGTTAACACTTTTTAAAATGTACAATACAATATTGTTAGCTGAAGGAAGGCCCAGCAGAGTGTAGCAGATCTCAAGAATTTAACTGATCTCAGAATATAGTATCTAAACTCTACTGCATGTATTAACAGTTCTCCACTTTCCTTTCTCATCTGACCCTGGCCACCTCCAGCTATTTTCTTGGTCATAGGGACTCTATTTTTTTTTTTTTAGGGGTTTTGCCACAGGATTCGTGCACTCGTAGCAGTGAGAAAGAGAGAAAGAGAGAAAGAGAGATGAGACAGAGACAGTGAGAAGGAAAGTGAGAAATCACCCCCTGGGGTGGGGCATGGCCATGCTGCAATCCCTTCTCCTCCATTCTTCTCCTGGGATCTTGGCCGACCTGTGTGCACACTTGCCCTGCTTGAGTTTTAAGCCACTGGTCCAGGACTCCAATGGGCCTTGAACCAGGTCAACCATGTGGAAGTCCAGAGACATAATCACAGTTTTATGTTTATGATCTGTTTACTGCCAATACAAAGTATATGAAAATCATCTAGTTATAATTTCTCTGACTTCTCATTGTAATTCCTGGTCAATTTCTCTCATCCTCTCATGATTAATGATCACTGATTAATATTTTCACCCTCAGCAAAAGTAAGAACTACTAAGGTAGGTTAAAACTCTAGAAATAGCTAAAAGAAATAGTGATGACACTGAGTTTGTGTTCTATTAGACTGTAATATTTCTTGAATAAAGACTGTAATTTGTCATCATATATTGGCAATGAATGAATGAATACAATACCTGTGAATAGCTGTCGCTGAAATATTTATCAGATGAATGAATGAAAATGAAAGGCTGGATTTAATTGGTGGATGTATTGTACTTTGTCAGTTCCAGAAATGGATCATGTCTGGTTTTCATAACTGTCTCTCTAGGATTTAAGAAGTAGTGCTATTATCCAATTAATGTGTTTATGCCTCATCATCATTATTTATTTATTCATGATCTCAATCACATTTTCAAATGCTCTCTCAATCATCCCTTCTGCCCTACTGTTCTAAATCTGTTTTAACTCGTCTCAGAAATCAATGGTTGCCATGAATCAACTTTAGGTCTCAGAGTCCAAGACTAGTAAAGGAACTTAAATGTTGTTAAAATATGAGGAATCTAATTCCTGACCTAGAAAGACAGAGCAAGTCTTACTTTACAGACGTAAAAGTCTGTATCATGGCTGATTATTGATACATGTCTAGTGCAGGAGGGAAAAAATGTTATTGGTGGATGGAGATGGAGAATTAAGGAAGGGTAGTAAACCTTCTTGAGTAGAAAGAAATGAAAATACAATAACTAGTAAAAAGTTCCATAACAAAGAGAAAAATATGTGAAAGGAACTAATATAAAAATACCTCAAATGGGATAAAAATTATTTCTACAAACATAGGTACATGATTTAGAGCAAACCTCTCAGTTCATGTGGTAATTAAATACAGAATAGCATTATCACACTATATTAATGCAGTCCATTTACTACAGTATTGTCATAGAGAGTCTGCTTATTGTATTGAGTTCTTCGAGTGTCTGGAATCTTTTGGGTTCCTTGTGGAATGAAGCCAGTTTTCTTCACTTTTTTCCCCAGACATCTTTTGTCTGTTTCCATTGGTGGATCAACAGACCATGAAGTCAGCTGTATTTTTGCTCAAGTGACTGACTAAAGAATGCTTGGCCACCAGATGACCCAATAGTCTGACCGGTCATCTCTAGCCACAGGCATTCTGGGAGGTTTCTGAACAATTTCAGTGAGGCTCAATGAACAGAAATGGCAAACAGGAAGCTGCATGTAGGACTTTAGCACATTCCCTAGGAACACATTTTAACAGATGGCACAGAAAAAGTGGAGTGCAATATGGGACTTTTAAATTATGAATACATAAGAAATCAATAGAAAAAGTAGTTAGGTATTGGAAATCCACCAAGTGAAAGAGAAAATATTGCTGAAAATGTGAGGCATTCTCATAATTGTGCTTTGTATAGTATTGTTATCCACTAAATGTTAGTGTTTTATTTATTTTTGTTTTTTATCTTTTAAACATTTTTCCAGAGGCTGTGTGCACATGCTAGACAGAAAGAGGGGGGTTGGGGGAAGAGAGAGGAGCCACTCCCCCCAACACACCATGAGGGATGGAAACAATGCAACCCCTTATTCTTACTTCTCTCTCCTGTTAGGATTTTGGGCATACTCATGGGCTGGGTCTGAAATTCACCCTGTGCATTTGCCATGTGGGGTCCAGCTGCCTTAATCACTATGCCACAGTCTGACCCCTGGACTCAGCTTTAAATATAGGGTTGTTCTTTGTAATTTTATGACTTTGCTAGAGCTTCAATTGACTTACATCTGAAATTGGGATACTGTTACACTCTAAAGATTAAACTTGAAGTTAAACAGGACTCTGAGGTGTGAGGCATCTGACACATTGCAGGTGCTCAGCTCACTTATCTTCTGCTGTGCTCTGTGCAAGGGTGAAAACATCCTGGCAAGCCCTGTCTCAGTTATTTAGCCTGAGCTCAATCTAAAGAACTCAGATTTTGGGGAAGAGTTTAGAAAATACTCCTGGAAACCAAAGGAAAGTTGTTCTGAATTATGCTGAAATTAAAAAAAAAAAAAGAAAATCACTTAGGAATGAAACATTGAACAACACAGGAATGTTAAACTCTCTGCTAAAAATGATGTACCTGGTAATGTCCTTGATTTGGTTGTCACATACTGCATGCATTCTTTGCAAAACCATATTGTGTGTTCCAGATATGTGCAATCATTGATTGCAAATAAGAAATTATAAAATAAAATGTAAAAACACAAGTTATCTTCAAAAATATCATGGAAAATGTGCATAATTTTTAAAAACTGCATGTATTCCAAAAATTTTTGCACAAAATAAGTTCTTACTACCCTTTTTCCCATTAACTTTTCAGTCTCTTTGTATATTTTCTATGAAATATGCATCACTTTCACCAAACACAGAGTAAAAAGCAGTTCATCTGAATCATCCTACATAAGGGATTACTTATACTTAGGAACTTGCATTGCTACAGCATTCAAGCTATTGGTTAGTTTCCACATTCCCAGATGGAAACATTAGATATCGTCATACCAGCTCAGCACCTAAAATGTTAAAAATAATTGATGTTAGGCCATCATGTAACATTCCAAGCAACATAATATTCCCAGGACTCAGTACCTGGTAAAATTTCACCCACCTGCTGTCCTAATGCTCATGTGAGAGAGCTGTTGCTCTGGGAGGGAGGCATGTGACAGAGACGGTGTGGGGGGGAGGGGAGAAAACGTTGGTGTCAGCCAGGCAATGGGCTGGCCAGTCTGTGCAGCTGCTGGAACCCGTAGATGGTGAGTCTTGATTTAGAATTCAATTGTACAAAACCTCATGCTGAGAGGTCTGTGCAGTATAGGCTGCAATATTCAGAGAGAGAATTCACCTAGAGAGTCTTCTTTTTCTTGGTAGAGTAACTTAAGATCATACGGGTTTTCTAAATAGTCACAAATTTAGGGTGAAATTTTAGTCTCCCAACTTTAATTAAAGTTTCCTTCTTTATTTGATGTTAGTTCTTTTTAAGGATAATTTTCTTAAACTTTATTTTATTTATTTATTTTATTTGACCAGAGAGGGACAGAGAGAGAGACAGAAAGTGAGAAAGCAAGCTGCCGGTTCTGGGACTTGAACTGCAGGCGGCCATGTGGGAGTCCAGTGCCCTTAACCACCATGCCACCTACCGGCCTCCCAATGTCAGTTTTTTAAGGTACAGCCAATGATCATTTTTATTCACTCTGTGTCCCCACATCATGACTACTCTACAGAGCAGCCAATCAAACACATGTGTTAAATAATAATTCATGAACCAGTTTATGCTTGAACTATCTATTTCCATTCCCTTTGAGCCTGTATTTCTGACACACTAGTTTAGACTGAACTGCACCAGTTCTAACATGTCTCATGACCAAGGCGCACCATGTTTGTACATGTGGAAGCCATGGCTATAGCTTTGTCTCTCTGCAGCCTGGCCTCCTTCCCTCCTGGCAGGGTTTGCTGTCTGTTTAATTGCACAGCACTGCATCTTAAATTACTAGTGCCCCTACCTTCGAAACAGTCCCAGATATTTAGGGAATTGCTGTGGAACTATTTCTTGCCCACTATTCAGATTTAGACAAGGTCATTTCTCGTCATGTGCTCACAGGTGACAGTTAAAGGAAAACTTTTAAGATTTAATACTGAGATGTTAATGAGCAAAGCCATCCTGTTTTAAATGACTCCTGGCTCAGTGAAGAGAATACATGTCAATTACGGATTGTAGAAATGCGAAATTCCAAACCAGCATTTCCTAGTGTAGGCTATAGAGTGAGGCTAAAGGCTGATTGAGGTGGATGATGGGATTCCCTGAGCACTCTGGGAAACTTGAGTCCTGTTCTAATGTCGCAGCGTGAGTTGAACAATAAACTCAGAGCAGACATCATGGACCACAGAGCCAAAGAGCAATGATCAAGGGCTCATAATATTCTCAGTCTACCTAGTGTGTGTTGGACGACAATCATATTATACGATCAGTTGACGCTGAAATTGATGAAGAATATCTGCGACAGGCTGAGATCATTGGTAGCGTTTATACATAGGAATGATCCAAACTTGCGTTGTAACCAGCAGTCTGACTCAGAAGAGATCCAGTGAGGTTTCCAGAAGCTCTTATGCAAATATACTGATTTTCATATTCCAATGAGCAGTTCTGTGTTGGTTGGGGATATTTATGTCCAAGAATCTTAAATTTTCTGCCCCATAAAAGTTGTTGACTATTCTGTAATGTCCACTGATGTGCCACTTTACTTCTATGTCATTAGAACAAATAGATCTGCTTATTTATTTTAAGCTTTTTTATTTCACTAAAGGGATCACCAACAAGAGGGCAAGAGAGGAATGAGGTCCCCTAACAGGGTCCTTGCCTGCAATCCTCCCAGTCTCAGCAGCAAAGATCATGAACACATGTACACATGTGTCCAGCATGTACCTTTACAGGGAGGCCTTGGGATGAGGATCCAAAACTCTCCTGTGGCTTCAGCATGAGGAGCACTGCTCTGCAATGTGTCATGGGGGTGGGGGTGGGGCTTTCCAAATCTTCGCCCATGTTCGTGGATGTGCTTGCACACTGTTGTGTGTGTGATGTTTGCAAAAGTACAAGCACATGGGAACCAGCAGTTAGTGTAATGGCTATGTCGCTGGACTCCCACGTAGTCGACCGTGGTTCGTGTCTCGGACCTGGTGGCTTAAATCTCACGCCGGGCGTGGGTGCGTGCGTGCCCAAGATCCCGAGAGGAGAATGGAGGAGAAGGGATTGCGGCGTGACCATCTCCCCTGGGGGGTGATTTCTCGCTTTCTGTCTCTATGTCTCTGTCTGTCTGGCGAGCGCACGCGCCCTATAGCGAAAACCTCTCCAAAAAAAAAAAAAAAAAGTACAAGCACATGAATGAGAGATTGTTTTTGTTATGTAGTGGTATTTTTCTATTTCGAATTCAGCAATATTAGTTAAAATTTTCTTCTTTCTGTCTCATGGTAATCTTACACTTGTTCTATGTCTCCTTTCATTTCTCCAACATAATCAATTGTCATAGAGTTAGGAAACAGCCATGTGGAATCAGAGTATTAATCATTGTAAAGAACTCCTCTCTCCAAAAGAAGATCATTAGTAATTTGGAAGGTAAGATGATAGCTTTGGAACCATCTGGGTGGCATGAAGGTTAACTTGGTTAGGTCACATATAGCTGACTGTGAGGGTTGAGTCCCAGGCCTTTCACCTTGAAAAACACACCAGGTGCATGTTCATGCATAACCAAGATCCTAAAAGGAGAATGGAGGAGAAGGAATCTCAGGATAGGAATTCCTACTGGGCAATATTTCTGATTCTCTTTAACTCCTGTCTTTCTGAGAGCATACATGTCCTATAGCAAAGCTAACTAACTAACTAACTAACAACATAAAAGAATACTTTTGTAGGTGAGTAATCTGGCAGACACTACCTGCCAAAAATCCAAAAGTGATGGCACTAGTAATAGGACAAATTCTTAACAGGTACCTACAATAACAGTATTGTAACAGTTCATAAAATATAAATGATGTAGATTAGATTACAGTATTGTATCAATGTTCATTCCCTGGTTCAAATAACTACATTATGTTATGAGAGGGGTTGTCTTTTTTTTTTATTAAGTAATATACAGCAGGAAGAGAAATATGTTTCTATAGCTCATTTTGACACTCATTCTAAATAGATCAGGAGAAAATGTATACATAAACACATATTCACACACATGTATGAGAGAGAGGGAGGACAGTGGAGGGAGAGGATAAAGCAAGTGAAAAAAACATTTTCCAACCCAAATGCCCCTGTATGGATGAATGGATTAAAAACTGTGGCATGAGAACAGCCCCTCTTCAAGAACCAGCTTCATGGCTCCTGCGATCTAGCCATTCTGGGGGAAACAGAGGAATGAAGAGGTCCCACTGATAATTCGGCATCCAGTATAGAAAACTCACGTGGAGAGGCAGAAGGGAACAGACAACACAAATGCCCCTGTATGGATGAATGGATTAAAAACTGTGGCATGAGAACAGCCCCTCTTCAAGAACCAGCTCCATGGCTCCTGCGATCTAGCCATTCTGGGGGAAACGAAGGAATGAAGAGGTCCCACTGATAATTCAGCCTCCAGTATAGAAAACTCGCGTGGTAGGAAGACTCCTCTCAGACCTCCTCTCTCTGTATCTGTCTTTGTCTCCCTCTACCTCTGTCTCTGTCTCTGACTCCTCTCTCTTTCTTTTTTTAATTTTTGCTTTTCAGAATTTTGTTTAAGAGGAGGCATCTATCTGGGCCTCTTGGCTCCACCAAGCCCTTTATCCTGTTAATAATTCCTTCTCCCACTCCCCACCCAGAAGGGAACAGAACAGCCCTTCTTCAAGAACCAGTTCCATGGCTCCTGCAATCTAACCATGTTGTGCAGCATGCATGAGCGCCGCGTGGTTTTCAAATTTTGGGGTTTTTTTGAAATTTTTTTAATATTAATTTTTCTTCTTTTAAGTTTTATTTAAAAGTTTTTCTCTCCATTTTTTTCTTTTTCTTTGTTTGTTGTCCTTTTTTTTTCTGTTGTTGCTTTTGTTTCCCTCTCTCTGTTTACTTTTGTACACACTCCTCAACCCTCAGATTGAACTGCCAAGTTTGGGACGAAATCGACCATCCACGAGATGACTAGAAATTGCTGCAGGACCACAAGAAACAAAGGGAAGCAGGAAAATACCTCTCCTCCAAGGGAAAAGGATAGCTCCTCTTCATCCACACACAGTTCAATGGAAGTCATGGAAATGTCTGTAAAAAATTCAGAACATTCATAATGGCAAAGTTAACAGAGATGGAAGAGAAGAGAGACAAGGAACTGCTGAAGAGGAAGGAGAAAGGAGTTGAAGAGTTCCAGGAGGTGAGGAAATTCATGCAAGATCTAAAAGAGGAATTCCACACTTTACAAAAGAATCAGATGGAACTGTTAGAGATGAAGGCTATAATACTAGAAGTCAAAATCTCCCTTGAAAGTATTAAAAGCAGACTAGATCATACAGAAAATAGAATCTCTAATGTAGAAGAGAAAATGGTTGGCCTAGAAAAATCCACCGCGAAGACTGAGAAAATGGCCCAAAAATTTGAGAATAATATGCGAGAAGTACTAGATACCATCAAACGTCCAAACATCCGGATAATAGGCATCCCAGAAGGTGAAGAGACTCATAAGGGCATTGATAATCTATTCCATGAAATCTTACAAGAAAATTTTCCAAACCTGGAGAGGCACTCAAAGATTCAGTCCCAAGAAATACAGAGGACCCCAAATAGAATCAACCCAAGAAGATCTTCTCCAAGACACATTATAGCCAGATTGACCAAAACCACAGACAAAGACAAGATACTAAGACTGGCAAGAGAAAAAAGGCAAGTTACCTACAAAGGGTATCCCATCAGACTAACGGCAGACCTCTCATCGGAAACAATGAGAGCGAGGAGAGAATGGGAAAATGTATTCAAAGTATTAAGGGAAAAGCAATTTCAACCGAGAATTCTGTACCCAGCAAGGTTATCGTTCATTTGGGAAGAAAAGACACGAACTTTCCCAGATAAACAAAACCTGAAAGAATTTACCAGCACCAGACCGGATCTCCAAGAAGTTCTTAAGGGAGTGCTATGTCAGTAAAATTAAATGCAGACACACAGAAATAAGAGTTCAGAAACTAAGAAAATGGGCAACTTAATTGTAGGGCCAAAAGCTGGAGTTGAGTATTACATCCCAGATTTCAATCTGGAACATCGAACCTCAACAGATACAGAAGAAAGATTAAGTACATGAGACTGAACTGATGAAACAGTATTCTACGACTTGACTAAAATATTGCTGCTTTTCTTCTAAGCTTTGTTGTCTGGTTTTAAGGACTTTTGTCCTGTCTTCAGCTATCAATAGATTCATGTTCCGACTATTTGAACAGAATACTAACCTGTTTCTAGGCTTTAAGTTTCAAAGAAATATCCTTACCAGTTCAAAACTGCTTTTCTTGAAACCATCGGCTGATCTTGCTATTGAAAGTAGTTAGATTACTTATGATATTGTGTGACCAACGAAATGTTGGGGGAAAAGGGATTGAAGACAACTGTAGACAGCAGAGATAGTGTAATAAGAGAGTGGAATAGGGCAGAGGGCTAGACATGGGGTAAAAAAACATATATATGAAAGTAGAAATGGAATATTATGGATGATAACATGCATTATTAAGCCACTATATAGTATATTCTAGATGGGAAACCACATTTAGAATGTTGTGATGATGCTCAGGGAATGAATGTAAATTAATAAAAAAAAAAAATTTTCAGAAGAAAAAAAAAAAAGGCATTAGAAATACCTATTTGATGACTGCAGTTAAGCTATATAGCCCTAGTTAGGTGCTACGTTATAGTATGTTCATTCTATTCACTGAGGTTTATGCCTAAAGTCAGTCTTGTGTTCATGGATATGTACATATCAGCTGTGCTTGCTATTGAAAATATTTAGATTTATTAAGATATTTAGTGAAACAATAAAATGGGGGAGGCATAGAAAGCAACAATAGATACCAGACACAGTGTGGGAGGAGGGTGGGAGATGGCAGAGGGTGAGATAGGGAATCAAGGATGGGAAAAATAACACTACTCAGTCATGAAAAACAATGAGACCCTGACAGTTGGTACAAAGTGGATAAATACGAAAATTTAATTCTAAGCAAACCAAGTCAGACTATGAAAGACAGGCATTGTATGTCCCCACATAATATGTAATGAATGTCCTCACTCTACAGCAGAAACTGAAAGACTGTAAAGTATAATATTAGGTAAGGCAACTGTAGATACCAAAGACAGTACAGGAGGGGGTAGGTAATAGAGTATGAGTAACAGGAGGTAGGAGAGGGATTAAGAAACAAAAAAAAAAATTTAACAAACACAAAACTGAAAAGTTATCTGTTGATGATAATGTATATGATAATATCTTTGACTTGAATCATATGCACTGTATTCATGCTGGGAAAAACATGTACATTGTAAAAATGTACAATGATTTAATATAAATTTAAAAAATAAAAGAATATGTATGAAAAATAAAACTGTGGCACATATACTCTATGGAATACTATTCAGCCATAAAAAAAAAATCCTGACTTTTGACAGAAAGTGGAAGACTATGGAAGATTTACTGCTGAGTGAAGCAAGCCAATCTATGAAGGAGAGACATTGTATGTCCCCATTTAATATATACTGAGTGTCTGCACTCTGTGACTGAAACTGATTGACCTAAGGTTGTACAAACACAAGAAATGGGGATTAGTGCCAGATATGGTGTGTGTGTGTGTGGAGAAGTGGGACCTAAGGAAGGACATTTGGAGGAGGGATACAGAGGCAGAGCATTGACAGAATGGGGAGGTGTGGTGTTATACGTTGAAGATATTTTGATCAACTGGACTGGGGAGAAATGTTCACATATTGAAAAGTTCACTTTGTAAGCTAAATAATGTGATTGAATGTATATAAAAAAATTTTAAAAATTAAAAAAATGATAACATTTTGTAAGCTAAATAATGGCTAAATATTATTCATAAAACTTTTTCAAATTTTCTGTACATTTTAAATTATGTCTGAATTTCCAAAAATTAATTCGACAATGTTTTCAGAGATGCTTCATAGAACAGAAAGTTAGAAATTAAGTCTTTCATATATAATCAATTTATGTTTAAAAGGTTTCAATGTTTTATGTTAGGACAAATGAAACCTGTGACTCAATAGAAATACCCTCTTACAGTGAAAAATACCCTCTTATAGTTTTATTTAGAGTTGTCTTTGTTATTATGACCTGTTCAGAGATGTAGTAAAGTCATGTAGCATCAGATTCATCCATGAAGTTTACAGTTGGCATTGTAAGCTTATACAGCAGAAAGAGAGCTGAACTGAAAAGGGAAAGAATGCGATTCTGGTGACAGAAGGGGCATGATGGTTAAGGGGCTGGACTCCCACATGACTGATCATGGTTTGAGTCCCAGACCTGGTGGTTTGAAAGTCGTACCAGGTCTGTGTGTATGTGCGTGCCCAAAATCCCAGGAGGAGAAGGGAGAAAAAGGTATTGTGAAGTGGCGCTCCCCTGTGAGAGATGGTTTCTCACTTTTCCTCTCTCTGGTGAGCTCACATGTCACCCAACGGAAAAAAAAAAAAAAGGATTCTACTTTTGGTCCTGCCATTCAGTAACGAAAGTTCTGAATCCTGACTTTTAGTCTACAAACTTGGCCATCTAAAGAATAGCAAAGGAAATGGAGGAGAGGATAGAAACAGGACTAGTGGGAATTACATCTAATGAACAATAAAGGAGAACTATTATGGAAAAATTTAAAGAGATTTTCTAAAGCATTTTAATGTTACATGTGTTTATTAAATTTTAGTATTGCTATGTGTTTCTTTATGTTGACAAGTGGTAAAATAATTATAACAAAAAGGTGTGTGTTTGTTTAAAGAACAGAGTAGTAAAGGTTGTGAAACACTCTTATGCCCATTTGAATATTTGCCTGCCAAAAAGAGAAGGCAAGAGAAAAAAAAATAATTATTCAAGATTAGAATGACTGTTTTCTTTCCCAGTGAACAGAACATTTGAATTACATAAACTTTGTTATAATTAATAGTTATTAATGTTGCAATGTTTATGTTAAAGACATTGGGAAAATTAAGCTATTATTTAAATTTTATCTTTAAACACTTGAGGTATTTAGTATTAATCCAATTATTGCTTATCTGAAAAGAATTTCAACATCACTAAGGTTTCTTAAAATTGAGTTACTATGGTGCCCATTGATTTCTAGCCAGAACGACGACCTAACTACCTGTGGGTTACAATGACAGTATCTCACAATAGAGACTCTCTCTGGCATGGCACAGTGCACTGCCACATGCTATCACTGGACCCATGTAGTATTTTCTGTTAGCTCACTCACTCCATGCTAAGAATGATAACATGATTTCCACTTGGAGAACTGACTTTCAATCACCTGTGTTGCTAGACAGAATTTAAGATAAGGGCATTCTTTTCTAAAGTTTGATTTTACTTTTAAATTACTGGGAGCCAGTTCCATTGAATGCCTTTAATTCTTTTCCTTTTTTCCCTTCCTCCTACTCTCTCTTTCTCTTTCTTGTACCATCCCTCTCCCCCTCTCTCTTTCTTTCCACTTTTTTCCCTTTCCTTTCTTCCTTCCTTCTTTTTTTTTTTTTTTTTTTTGAGAGATTTTCACTGTAGGGCGCGTGCGCTCGCCAGACAGACAGAGAGAGACATAGAGACAGAAAGCGAGAAATCACCCCCCATGGGGGATGGTCACGCCGCAATCCCTTCTCCTCCATTCTCCTCTCGGGATCTTGGGCACGCACGCACACGCGCCCGGCGTGAGTTTTAAGCCACCGGATCCGGGACACGAACCGCGGTTGACTACGTGGGAATCCAGCGACATAGCCATTACGCTAACTGCTGGTTCCCTTCCTTCCTTCTTTCCATTGGTTATATTCTGCTTCTTTCCTTTCTTTTCTCTTTTGTTTTTTTTTTTAGAGAAGTTTTTCCCTTAGGGTGCAGCACTTGCTGGAGAGAGAGACAGATGGCCATGCTGCAATCCCCTTTCCTCCATTCTCTTCTCAGGATCTTGGGCATGTATGCACATGTGCCCGGCATGAATTTGAAGCTGGCAGGTCTGGGACTTGAACAATGGTCCACTATGTGGGAGTCCAGTGATGTAACCATTTTGCCATCTGCTGGTCCATACTCTGCTTCTTTCTTAGAAAAACTTTGCTTAAAAAAGAAGCCATGATACTAGCTATATCCAGACAGAAAACTGTATCAGAAAAAAGAAATGAAAATATTCTTGTTATAACAGTTAACATACATTTTACAAATAAAATGGACTTTTCTCCTTAGTGATAGAGTACACAGAAATTAAAGAAAGCAAACTAAATCATGTAAATTTTATTTATTTATTTATTTAGAGGTGTTCACCATAGGGTACATATACTCTCCACAGAGAGTCATAGGAAAAGTAAGAAACAACTCCCCAGGGAGATGATCATGCAGTAATCCCTTCTCCTCCATTCTTCCCTTGGGATTTCAGGCATGCACACACACTTGCCTGGTGTAATTTTCAAGTCACTGGATCCAGCATTCTTACCATGGTCAGCCATGTGAGAGTTGAGCACCTTAACCACTACACCATGTGTTGGCCCCTAAATCTTATTTTGAAAAAGAACTATCTCATGGGGAGAGAAATTTTTATTTTTCCTTGTATTTAAACAAAAATCTTAACATTAGCTCAATAATAGACATAATTTTTTTGTAAAATTCTGTAAGTAGCTTGAAATCACTTAAATATGACTTTTTCAAAAAAATCAGTTTTCTAAAACTGAAGTTTATCATGTTAGTGGCAAATAAGAAATAATCCAGGTTCATGGCCTTTCAGGTTCTAAAAATGCCATGAGAGTTCCCAGATCCCAATGAACCGGAACACTAAAAATCTTAAAAACACAAGAAATTATGTACTAGAGTGGTCTTCTCTTAAACAATATGTAAATTAGTTTGAGATTTAGTGTGGATTGGCAGAAATTGGAGGCTTATTTCAGAAAAAGAAAGTGTGTGGAATTCTCACAGTCTCTATTTAGCTTAGGCTCTCTCAAATTTTTTCCTTGAGTCTCCCCTTCCCTCTATATTTGTGAATATTTTTTAACTGATTCCATGACATAACACAGACAATTTTAAAATAATGAGGCTAAGTGGTAGGTTGGTGCAGAGGATATTTTATTCCTAACTGCCTCGGTTGAGATTGTGACCCAGTAAATGGAGAATGAAGCCCAGTTATTGGGTCACAGGGACAGGGTGCTGCAGTGTGATCCAGGGACCACCTCGGAGGACTGGGTTTGGATCTAGATCAACCTGAAAAAACTGATCTGGCCAGTGTGCACTTAAAATATGAGCAAATAGAGAGGCTGGAACAAGAAGGAGGATGACATGGAAGAGACTATCAAAAACACCGCTCTCTCTCTCTGCCTTTCCCTACCTTTCTATCAGTCTCCCTCTTACAGAAAAAGGAAAAAGAAGATGAATAAAAGAGTCATCTCTAGACCCTCCAGCCAGGTCCAAACTAACAACATCCTAATTTTGTGGAGCAGAAAACACAGGTTATGGATAATAAAAACTTCTTTACAAATTTCTTAGTTTTAAAAATTCTGATTCTTTTCTACTTGTTCAAACCATTCCAAGACAGATATTTAAATAATGAATGTATGAATGTACTCTACTGCCTAAGCCTCTATTAATCACCTCTCATCTGTCTGTCTTTCCTACTCACCCACCCATCTCTTTCTTTGCTGGTGCTAATGGGAAGAGAATGAAGACCAAGATAAAAAGTGAGGGACAATATTTGGGCACTTACATGGCAAACAAGGAACATGATAGGCCAGTGCTATCAAGTGGAGTTTCCTGTCCCTCCTCAGCAGACTAAAGGAGCCCCTCTTGCCTCAATCCCCATCAGCCTGCAGTCTGAAGTCTTTTTTATGGTCACTTTTCAATAAAATGTCACAAATCTAATGTGCTAAGCTTCCTTATGGTGACTTCCTGCGTGATTCCAGGAACTACAATCACCTCCAAACATAGATTTTTAAATAACTTTGATCTTCTTTTGAGTATTAATCTCCCACTCAGGGACCTTACTGGGTTAGAGAGCAATTAACCTTTTTGTATAATTAGATCTTAGAAATAAATGAAAGAGAGAGAGAAAGAGAGGGAGAACTTAGTTAAAATAGTTTTCTTTGTAAAATATTTCTCTGTGGAGTGATAAGTATGAAAAAAAATCCTTTGACACATAGAGTGGACACATTTTTTGCAATCTTTCTTATATTTAATGCTTTTTCATTTGTATATACTGTTTTACAATAAAATTAAACATAATTTCACTACATATTCCTGACAGGTTTGACATCCTACAGATAACCAAAACTCAGAGAATTTAAGAAACTGATTTTAAAAACTTGTCCTGGAAGAGTGGAAACCAGAAAAGCTCCAGAAACCATAAGGGTGGAAACTAGGGAAGCTCTTAGGTGAAGAAGCTATAGGACAGCCTCAGGGCTCTGCCACCAGGGCATGCAGCCTCAGCTGCCTTTGTTTCTGGGACCCTCAGCTAATGTTTCCTATCTAGTGTCCTTGTCTGAGTCACAAAAACCATTTTTTTTAATTTTTTATTATCATCATAATACAAAAACAATTTTGATGAGGGTGCAGGGTACTTGAGAATGGGTGTGGGCAGTCCTCCCAAAGAACAGGGATAAGAACTATTCCCAGGAGATGGAAGGAAGCCCTACACTGAGAGGCCAAGAAGAATGTAAGATATGGCTGGGTGTACTTAATTCTACTTCGCACCTATTAGACCTTCAGCATTAAATGCCCTGAATACTCAGTTAATATTGGGACAGAAGCTTGTGTGGAATACCAATTTCCTCATCAAAAACATTCATTCATCTGTCTACTCATGTGTACATGGATTGCATTTATTCCAACAAACATCGAGTTCCAGATGTATGTCTAGGATTAATTATCTGCCAGGAGAAACAACAATAGAAAAGAAAGTGGTCTGCACATGTCACCTGTTTGCAAGAGATTTATAATCTATCTGGAATGAAAGAGTATTGGACAGTTCTATTGCCTCCTCAAAACTCTGCTGAAGTCTTCTACAGAGAAGGAAAGATAGATCAAAGAAAGCAAATTTTTGCCCAAATCGTAGAGCTTAACTTGAGAGGAGCTGGAATTAGGGATCTTTAGGACTTCAACCATCAAGTTTCTGATCATAAGGTTTGAATGTTTAGGGATGCTTACTTAGTCACACTATTCCAAATATATGTGGAATATTTATATGAAAGTAAACTTAATGTTTTTGTTGCAAATTCAAATATTTCTAAAAGTTAATAATTCTGTCAATCTTTGAGAAGTTTCCATGTCGGGGAGAGTAAAAACTATATCTTGTGGTTTTGGGGTGGAAAGTTCTATAGATGTCTGTTAAGTTCAATTGATTTATGGTATCATTTAGATACTTTATCTCTTTACCTATTTTTTGCCTAGATGATCTGTCCAGAGGGGATAATGCAGTGTTGAGATATCCAACAATTAGTGTGTTGCAATCTATCTCCCCTTTCAGATCTAACAGTCTTTCCTTCACATATTTGTGTGCTCCTATGTTAAGTGCATAGATATTAATAAGCGTTATATCTTCTTGATCTATAGAGCCTTTTACTACGATATAGTGCCCTTCTTTGTCTCTTTGAACAGTTTTTGTTTTAAAGTGTATTTTGTCAGAAATTAGTATCGCAGCTTCAGCTCTTTTTTGGTTCCCAATTGCATGGAAAACTTTTTTCCAACCCTTCTCTTTCAGTCTATGTATATCTTTCTCCATGAGGTGGATTTTCTGTAGGCAACAGATAGAGGGTTTCTGTTCTTTTTTATCCATTCAGCCAGTCTTTGTCTCTTGATTGGAGAATTTAAACCATTAACATTCAATGTTATTATCGATGTTACAAGATCTGTACCAACATTTAAGTTAGCCATTGTCTTAGTTGCCTGTTATTTCTTTGTTTCTGGCTGTTGATTCTTTAGTTT
>NW_006160172.1:441672-448935 GCF_000334495.1 Tupaia belangeri chinensis
TCTTTATCTGTGGTGTTAGACAGCCTGGCTAAGATGCGCCTTGGGGAAGATCTTGTGGGGTTGATTCTATTTAGGGTCCTTTGTATTTCTTGGGTCTGGATGTTTGAGTGCCTCTCTAGACTTGGGAAATTTTCTTCCAGGATTTCACAGAATAGATTTTCCATATTGTTATTAGTTTTTTCACCTTCTGGGATGCCAATTTTTCTGATGTTTGGGCATCTAATAGTGTCTAGTATTTCTCGTATATTATCCTCGTGGTTTTTTTGTTATTTTCTCGATTTTTTTGGTGTTTTTTTCTAGATCAGAGGTTTTATCTTCTACATTGGAGATTCGATCTTCAGCGTGGTCTCTAATCAGCTCTTAATACTTTCAGAGAGTTTTTGATTTCCTGTATTATAGACTTCATCTCTCATAGTTCCACCTGATTCTTTCTCAGAGAATTCATTTCTTCTTTCATATCCTGGAAGGACTTCCTAATTTCCTGCAGTTTGTTGTCTCTTTTCTGTTCCAATTCACAGAATTTGGTCACCATGAATGTTCGAAATTCTGTGTCTGTCATTTTGGTAATGTCCTCCACATTTACGAGACATGGAGGGGCATTTTCCTTTGTTGGAGACATATTTCCTTGTTCATTCAGACCTGAGGCTCTTTTTCTACTTCTAGTCATTGGAAGATGTATTCCCTTTTGAAAACCTCTTGGGGGAACCTTTCTCGCACTAGGAGTAAGAGTGTTTCCTTTTGGTTGGGAATAGATGTTTGCTAAAGTCTCTCTTCTGTTGTTTTTACCAATGTGCTCTCAAGAGGGGAACTCTACTGAGGTGTCTGAAAAGCAGTATTTCCATTCTCACAGGTGGATCAGTACGAGGGAGGATCCCAGAGACTCTTACCTTACTAGGGAATTTCAGATATCTGATTCTAGACCTGTCTAGTCCCTATGGCAGGGTAAAAAATGAGGAGGAGAGGATAATAGGAAAAGAAATGAAAGACAACATAGAAAAATAAAGAAAAATTCTTTATTAAAAATTAGGTGAATTAAAAATAAAAAACTTAAGAGGCTCAAGGTCCACCGTGCTAATGCGTGGTGCACGATTTCGCCAGAGGCCTGTCGGTGGACCTTGTGCCTGCTGGCAGGAAAGGAGAGTCTAGGAGGTGGAGTCTTGAGCTGGGGGGTCTGGAAGAGGGATGGGGGTCAGAGATGACCCTCCCTCAATATCCCTTGCTGGCCAGAGGCCTGTAGGTGGATTTTGTACCTCTTAAGTTTTTTTTTTTAATTCACCTTTCCATACATGACATAGTACACCCATACACATGTTTGAGGGGGGCACCCTTACATCGTCTCATCACAGGATCCCTTTTCGTAGGCCTCTAGCTCATCAGGATCCTGGGTGTGTGCTCATCTGGCATGTTTTCAGGTTGACTTACATTCCAAACCCAGGATAGACCATGTGGTTTCCAGTTCTGTGGTTCAGTGCACTAGCACCTGTGCTACTGATGCCAGGCCAGTTGTTCTTCATTTTAATGTAGCTCCGTTTTTTCAGTTTTTCCTTTTATGGCTAGTATTTTTGTGTGTGTCCTGCTTCAATGACTTTACTTACCTAAGGTCATGAACATACTTTATTTTTTATTATCTAGAAATTTTTATTTTTCTTTTACATTTAGATCTATAAGTTACTTGGAATTTATTTTTGTACATTGTGAGATAGAAATGAGGTTTCATTTTTTATTTTCCATGTGATATCAAGTTGACCCTGTACCATTTATCGAAAAGTTTGTCTTTTCCTCATGATGTGCTGTGTCATCTTTGTCACGAATGAGCACATAGCCATGTGCAAATTGTTTCTGGATTCTCTATTCCTTTCCACTCATGTGTTTATGTAGATTCATGCCGTTGTTATACCGCATAATGTAGCTTTGTGATAAATCTTGACTTAAAATAGAGTGAGTCCTTAACTCTGTTCATTTTCAACGTGGCTCTTTGTGTTTTAGAATTAACTTTCAATCTGCTAAATAGCTACAATAAAATTACTAACTTTAGAACATTTAATGTTGAGATAATATCATTATCCAAATGTAGTCTACATTTGCCAGTTTTTCTAATAGCAGCCTTTATAAAGTTTGTTTGTTGTTCTAGGAACTAATTTAAGAACCTGTATTTTATTTAATTGTTATGTCTTTTTAGTCTCCTCTGGGAGAGTACCTCAGCTTTTTGTTATCTTTCATGACACTGGTACTTTTTTCTTTCATGCCACAGTGCATATGCATATGCATGAGAGAGAGAGAGGTCACCACCGGGTGGGACCTGGCCACACCATAGTTCTTTTTCCAGTTCTCCACCCTGTCAAGATCCTGGGCATCAGCACATGGAGTATGTGCCAAGCTGTAGGACCAGGACTTGAACCCTTGTTGGCCATGGGCAATCTGGCTGTGCTTAGCAGGCCAGCCCACATTTGGCATTTTGAAAGAATTCTAGCCAGTTAATTTTGCACACTCTCCATTTGTGTTTGTTTGACTTTTTTATTTATTTATTTATTTTTTCTTTCACAAGCGAGAGGGTACACATAAAACCACATGTACACATTTCTAGAGAGAGTAAGTGGGATCCTGGATATCTGAGCATCCAGTGCTAGCTGTGTGGCTTTTCACACTGCCACTGGACCTGTTTGACTGCTGAAACTCATGTTGAGATTAATGTTGAATATTTTTGGTAGAAATACTATTACAGAACTAACATTGGGCCTGGTGATAAGCCTAACCAGCTAATTGTAGGTAGTGTCTGACAGATAACTTTGAAATGAGTGAGCAGCTGGTTCTCAACAAATGTTTGCTCAGTAGTTTTAGAACTCACTCATGATTATTACCCAAATCAATATCAGTCATCCTTTAGTCATTCAGTTTCATTCAGTATCCTTTAGTCATTCATATACACTTGGTACATATTCAGTGGAGACATACAATGTCTCTTCTTCACAGCCTGGCTTACCAGATGTAGGGTGGGAAGAGAGTGGATGAAGGAATGGAGTTGAGGAAGAACATTAAGGAGAAAAATAGAGAGACACAGCATTAATAAGACAAAGAAATGGGGTATTATCTGTTGAAGATAACTTTATGGTATTATCAACTGGACTGGGGAGAAATGTACACAAGTTGGAATATTCACTTTGCAAGCTAAATAATGTAACTGAATGTATACAAGAACTTGAAATAAAATTTTTTAAAAATTTTTAAAAATATCAGTCATGACAAAATAGTGACTTCAATTCTGTCCGCTTTTCCACATTTGTTAGTTGGCATCCAACTGTAAAGATCTTTACTTTTTTCCCGCCTCCCTAACCCCTTCATTTCTTTTGTTATCAGTATGTATTCTTAGATTCTCCTTTTATTTTTAAATGTGTTATGATATATAATGCATTGTGTATTTAGAGTCTCAACATTTCCAGATTTGTGTGGCAGGCGCCCTTTATCCTGCTCTTATGTCTTCTTTGCTCGTCTCTTTGCTCTGTGAATACTTTTTTTATAACGCAGAATGTTTCAAGCTCACCTACACTTTTCCCATATCTGTAGTCAGTCATTCTGTAAGAAGCCTTGTTTTTCATTATTTATTTTATTTATTTACTTTTGGTCTTCTCTTGTTTCGTTGGTGAAAACAGTCAGTAAAATCAATATTTGCATGCTAGGCCTGGTTCTCAGTATTGAGCTGACATTGATTCTAGATATTTTCAGCAAACAGAGATGGTGTGTGTGTGTGTGTGTGTGTGTGTGTGTGTGTGTGTGTGTGTGTAGGTTTTTGCATACGGCACATGGGCTTGCTGGAGAGACAGAGGGACAGTGAGAAATAATTTCCCAAGGGGGATGGCCATGTTGCAATCCCTTCTCTTCCAATTCTTCTCCTGGGATTTTTAGCATGCATGTACATGTGCCCAGTGTAATTTTCAAGCCTCCAGGTCTGGGACTCAGTTCTCACATGTGATCAGACATGGGAATCCAGCACCTTAACCATGCCACCTGCTGACTCCCAGAACTGACTTTTTTTTTTTTTTTTTTTTGAGAGAGATTTTCACGATAGGGCACAGACATTCACCAGAGAGACAGAAAGTAAGAAACCACCCTTCAGGGGGATGGCCATACCACAGTCCCTTACGCTCCATTCTTAGGGTTTTCGGCATGCATGCACACACATTCATCATGAGTTTCAAGCCACCAGATCCAGTACTCAAGCCACAGTCAACCATGCAGAAGTCTGGCACCCTAACCATCATGCCACCTGCTGGCCCCTGACAATTTTTTTAATGTGTTTTTATTGATATCCTTACTTCCATGGTAACAACACAGCATTCTTTCTTTTTTCTCTGAAACCGTATTTGTGTCTTCCTTCTTCCAGGATGAGAAACACGGTTTCCCACAAAATCAGTAATTTACTCATGTTGTTAAGCTATCAATACCCACAAAATCTCTCTGTAATGTTTTTCAATTCCATGTAGTGGTCTTCCTGAATATCATTAGATTTTTTTTCAAGGTGTTTTGTTACTATTTTTAGTAGTATTTTTAAATATTTATTTATTAGGCATTATCTACTGGATGTCTATTTCTGTATAGAAATTTATCTCAATACTTGTTTTTAATATTGACCTTGTGGGACTAGCAAGATGGTGTGATGGGTATGTCGCTGGACTCCGACATGGCCCATTGCGGTTTGAGTCCCAGATCCGGTGGCTTACACTGGATACGTGTGCGTGCATGCCCAAGATCCCACAAGGAGAATAGAGGAGAAGGGATTGTGGCTGGCCATCCTCCCTGGGAAGTGACTTCTCACTTTCTGTCCCTCTTTCTCTCTTTGTTTCTCTGGCAAGCGCACTCGGTAGCAAAAAGATCTCTCTAATGTGTATGTGTGTATGTGTGTGTGTGTGTGTGTGTGTGTGTGTGTGTGTGTAGATAGATAGATAGATATAGATAGATATATAGATAGACATTTGCATATTTCTTAGGTTTTCTGTGGATAATCATGTTTGTAAACAAAATAAGTTGACTTTCCAATTCTTTTCTTTTTAGAAAAAAATTTTTGCTATAGGCCACATGCACTCTCCTGAGAGGCAGAAAGAGACAGAAAGCAAGAAATCATCCCCCATGAGAAATGGCCACTCTGCAATCCCTTTTCCTCCATTCTGCCCTCAGGGATTTTGAGCATGCACTCATGTGCACCCAGCATGAGTTTTAAGCCTCTGAGTCCTGGAGACAAACCATCATGGTTGACTATGTGGGGGTCCAGCAACATAACCATTATGCCATCTGCTGGTCCCTTCCCTTTCCAATTCTTACATTTTAATTTTTCTTCATTTCCAAGTTTTCTTAGAAAGGACCTCTAATACAAAGCTAAAATTAAGTAGCCATATTTGGCATCCTTATCTCATTTTGGATTTGAAAGGGAATATATTGATAATACATTGCTGGACTCCCACATAGTCAACCATGCTTTGAGTCCTGGATCTGGTGAGTTAAAACTCATGCTGGGCCAGTATATGTACATGCCCAAAATCCCAAGATGAAGATGGAAGAGAAGGTATTGTGGCACTTCACTTTCTTTCACTCTGCCTCTATCTCTCTGATAACTGCATGTACCCTATAGCAAAAATCTCTCTTTAAAAAAATTGTACCATTATGTGTAGTAATTGGTATAAGTTTTATTTATTTTTATAGGAGATTTTTTTTATCAAATTAGGGAAATTACACTGTTATTTCTGTTTTGAGAGTTCTTTTTTTCATACAATGAACAGTTATTGGATTTTATCAAATCATTTGTATGCATCTGTTGAGATAAATATATGATTTTTTTACTCTCTTAATGTGTGAGTTATTATGATTATTGTTAAATATTAGACCAACCTTGCACTTCTGGAATAAACCTAAATTAGTTCTGGTGTAGTAGCTTTTTTTCACATATTTTGGATTTAGTTGGCCAGTAATTGCTTAGGATTTTCAATCTTTTTTCATGAGAAATATTAACATTCTTTCTTATGTCAGGTTTTGAAGTAAATGCTATGCTGGCATCATAAAATGAGCTGGAAATGTTTCCTTTCTTTCTTGTTCTCTAAAAGATTTTTATTCTGGAGTATTTACTAGTATTTGCTAGTGAAGCCATCCGGACCTGGAGATTTTTTTGTGGGAAGTTTTTTTTTAACTATTCATGCTTTTATATGTTCTAATATTTTTCTGAATATATATGCATGCATATAGATATAGATACATATACCAGGTGTGGTACTTGCTATTGGGCTACACACACATACACTATGGCTACAGGGCACATAGACCCACCAGAGAGAGAGAAAGTAAGCACTCCCCAGTGGGGTGTGGCCACATGGCAGTTGCTTCTCCATTTCTCCATCCTGTCTAGATTTTGGGCATGAATGCATATATCCCCAACATGTTTTTTTGGTTTGTTTGTTTTTCGGTGTTTTTTTTGTTTTTAAATTAATTAATTTATTTTAAAAATTATTATTATCATCATAATGTTCTTTATATTACATTGGGCTACATATAATTTTACAGTGTATTACATTGCTTTTTCAAAAGGGAATGTCATGCATGTCAGTCAATACAGAGACATTGATCTCCCCACTTCATCATTCAATATCTTTTATATGTTTTTTCGAATTATTATTATTATTATTCTAATTATTTTTTAAAAAGTCAATCACTACTCATTTTGCTTGTAAAAAGACTTTACGCATCATGAAATATTTCTAAGACCAATCCAGTTGAGAATACTATACATTTCATCACCAACAGGTAATAAGCCATATCTGCCTCTCACTTACATCTTATGTCTCTATTGTTCTCTTGCTATCTTTCTCTATCCTCTTCTCCTCACCCGCCACCCATTCCACAATGTCCTATTCTCGTTAAGTACCTTCACTACTTTTATGTCCTCCAATTTTTCGCTCTCTACCATAGAGTGTAGATAGTCGGTATATATTGAGTGAATACACACAATATCTTTCTTTCATAGCCTGGCTTACTTCACTCAGCAATAGATCCTCCATATCTGACCACTTTCTATCAAATGCCAGGGTCTTGTTATTTTTGTGACTGAGTAGTATTCTATAGAGTATATATACCACACTTTTCTAATCCATTCAACAGTTTGTGGACATTTAGGTTGGTTCCATGTCTTGGCAATTGTGAATAATGCTGCAATAAACATTGATATGCGAGCACTTTTCTGACTGAGCGTTCTCCTGTCTTTTGGGTAAATACCCAGAAGTGGGA
>NW_006160172.1:449822-465332 GCF_000334495.1 Tupaia belangeri chinensis
TTTATCCCTAGGTATCTTATACACCTTGTGGCTATGGTGAAAGGGATTCCTATCTTCAGCTCTGCTTCATTCAACTTGTTGTTCATAAATAGAAATGCTATAGATTTTTGGATATTGATTTTGTATCCTGCCACCTTACTGTATTCACTTATTACTTCAAGAAGTTTTTTCATGGATACCTTTGAGTCTTCTAAGTATACCATTATGTCATCTGCAAATAAAGATATTTTCAGTTCTTCTTTGCCTATTCAAATTCCTTTAATATTGTTCTCTTCTCTGATTGCAATAGCTAAGACTTCCAGTACTATATTAAAGAGCAGTGGAGTAAGTGGGCAGCCTTGCCTGGTACCTGTTTTGAGAGGAAAAACTTTCAGCTTTTCCCATTCAGTATAAAGTTAGCTGTAGGCTTTTCATAGATTGCTTTTATTGTGTTCAGAACTGTTTTGAGAGGAAAAACTTTCAGCTTTTCCCATTCAGTATAAAGTTAGCTGTAGGCTTTTCATAGATTGCTTTTATTGTGTTCAGAAATGACCCTTCTATACCCATCTTACTGAGAACCTTAATCATAAAAATATGTTGTATTTTTTCAAATGCTTTCTCTGCATCAATTGAGATGATCATATGGTGTATTACATTTATGGTCTTGCGTATATTGAACCACCCTTGCATCCCTGGTATAAAGCCCACCTGGTCGTGATGAATGATGTTTGTTATATGTTCCAACATGTTTTTCAAGCTGCCAGGGCATGATGTTGCCTTTTATGAGAGAACTTCAAAAAGACCATGGAAAATTAGAATTAAAATACAAAGTTATTTTGGTACAAAAAATTGTGAAATGCATATATTTTTCCCCCCTTAATATGCCTCTCATGGGCTTTCTGAAAACCTCTGTTAACATCATTAAATTTTGCAGAATCTGTAGTAATGTTACTTTTTTATTTCTGATGTTGGTTATTGGTATCTTTTCTATCTCTTTACTTGCCCTACGTATTTGTTAATTTTAATAATCTTTTCAGAACCAGCACTGTTGGGTTTGTTGATCTCTATTATATGATTGTTTTCCTGTTTCATTATTATCTGCTCCTATCTTTATTATTTTCTTTTGTATTACTTGGGCTTATTAGCTGTTCTTTTTCTAATATCCTGAGAAGGGGACTTAGGTAATTCATTTTTATACTTTCTTTTCTAATGTATATACTTATACATACATATTTAAGCATATCTGTAGTTGAATTCTAAATTTGTATATGTCATTTGCTTTCCTCATCCACTCTGAGAATATTTTCTAATTATAATTTTTTTCTTTAAAGGCTGTGTAACTCACAAGTACAGAGCATAATTTCCCAATATTTGAGGATTTTCTCTGGGTTTTGTTGTTAGATACTTTGTATGAAAATTTATAAAAATTATTTGTTACCTTCCTTCTGAGACTACTCTGTTTCTGATGAGTTACTGGGGTAGGAGCAGATCTTTGTTGTTGTTGGTTTTTTTGTTTGTTTGTTTGTTTTTTGAGAGGTTTTTGCCTAAGGGCATGTGTGCTGGCTGGAGAGAGACAATAAGGGAAAGTAAGAAATCGTTTCCAAGGGGGGATGGCCACACTGCAGTCCCTTCTCCTTCATTTCCCCTTGGGATCTTGGGCACGCACACACTGTTGATGTCAGTAGACTTGGGGTTGATGACTCACACTAACCCAACTCAAAAAGAGACTGATTTATAAACCAATGTCCCAGTGTATCTATAGTGAAAACTGTGTCAGTTCTAAAAATGCTTGCATTAATATTATCAATGTATTTTATGTTTATAGGTTATTTCATTTTTAATTCCAGAGGGTGTGTGCAACCCAGATAGAGAGAAAGCAATCCCCACCTCCCACTCAGTAGAACCTAATCATGAGTCAATCCTCTTTTCTCCATTTCTCCCTCTCATAAGGGTGCTGGGCACTTGTACACACATGCCAGGCATGTTTTTCAAGCTTCTGGGGATGAGATTCAGATTGAGGTCAGCCATATGGAATCCAGCCTTCTCCACACTGGGCCAGCCCTATAAGTTTATTTGGAAAAACAAATTGTGGTTAAGAAGCTATTTAGTGCAGGAAACCAGCAGTTAGCGTAATGACTATGGCGCTGGACTCCCACATAGTTGACCGCGGTTCACGTCCCGGACCCGGTGGCTTAAAACTCATGCTGGGCGCGTGTGCGTGCGTGCCCAAGATCCCGAGAGGAGAATGGAGGAGAAGGGATTGCGGCGTGACCATCCCCCCTGGGGGGGGATTTCTCGCTTTCTGTCTCTATGTCTCTCTCTGTCTGTCTGGCGAGCGCACGCGTCCTACAGTGAAAATCTCTCCCAAAAAAAGAAGCTATTTAGTGCATAGGGACTGGGGCATGAGAAATCCTCTCCAGTTAGAAGAGCCAAAGAAGGCCTACACCCAAAGAAGGCTCTTGCCAGGGAAGATAGGTGCTAGAACAGTGTTGGCCAGACACTGGGACAGTGTCTGTCTCTTCCATTGTTTGCCAGGGGGAATCTTGTAGTCAAAAAGATTAGTGTTTCATTTCCATCTCTCCCATTTAATCATTGACAAATTTTTCAATTCTATGGGCCTCAGTTCCTTATCTGCAAAAATGAAGCAGAATCCAACTTCCTCAGAATCTTGTGATAATTAAGTTGCTTCATAAGTGTAAGGCATTTTTATAGCTCCTCAAATAAGGAATATGCTCATTAAATGGTAATGATTACACTTTTGTCAAGAGTAGACTGTTCAATGCCAGCAGGGGTTATAGTAGTATGGCACTGGACTTCCACATGGCTGACTGCAGTTCTAGTTTGGACCTGGTACTTGAAAAGTGCACTCGGTGCATGTGCATGCATGCCCCAAATCTCAGGAGAGTGGCAGAAAAGGGATGGCAGCATGAATCCCCCACCCCCACAGATGATTTCTCACTTTCCCTGTCACTATCCCTTTTTGTTTCTCTCCCGTGAGTGCATGCACCCCATGGCAAAAAACTTTTAAAAAAATAGTGAACTATCCTTTTATGTATTTTTGAACAGTATGTGTTAATTCATTCATTTCACTCTTAAATGCCTGTCTCTAACTATCCTTCTACAGTTGCAGATGCTTCGAATTTGGTATTGGCAAAGGTGCCTAATCAAAGGCATTGCCTGAGTCTCAGGGGGAGCTTCAGAATTTATCACAGGCAAGGACAGGATGCAGTCCAAGGTGAGGGCAGTGTGTGTGTTCAGAGGTATGGGACAGAAGACCACACTTCAAGGGCAGGGGCAACAACTCACTCTAGAATGCATTTTCTTATTCTCCAAGTCCTTAATAAAATGGGTCCACCCATTGTCAGGAGAAATGGCATCTAGTCTAATAGCTGAAAGCCCAGAGATGAGATGCCAAAAAAGTTTGGGGCCTTTGCATTTAAAACAGAGACAGAAACTACAAGTTTTGCTGTTGTGTTTGAAATTCTGGATCTTTGCGTTGGGACCTCTTTCAGTACTATATGCTGTTCTCCATGGCAAAGACACAGAGATAAGGCGAAGGAAGAGCAGTGATGTATCTAATCGATCAGAGGAGTGATGAGTTGATACCCCACTGGATCAGTACGCACAAGAAGAAGATACCTATGGTTATGTTTCTAAGTCTCTATTTCCCAGTCAAAGCTGTCTCTTCTCTAATTCTTTCCTCCAGAGATCTCCTTTACCAAACATTTCTTTCATTCACATTTATGTTAATAAATCTCTCAGCTCAGCTCTTAGCTGAGAAATGTCCCCCTCTCCTATTATAGGATTGAGGTTTAAGCACAGCATACGTTGTGTCTCATAGCCCCTGGCATTTTTGTTGTTGTTGTTCCTAGTTAATTATTAAGATTTCTTTGGAAAGGGAATTCTTTGTTTTTTCTTTTTAATTTATTTCTATTTACACTTTTTAAATACATTCAATCACATCATTTAGCTTACAAGGTGAGCATTTCATTATGTGAACATTTCTCCCTGGTCCAGTTGACCAAAATATAACAATACTACCTCCCTGTCTCAACAATGCTGTCTCTGGATCCCTCCTCCAAATGTTTTTCCCCAGGCCTCACTCCTCCACACACATCGCATCTGGCACTCACACCCATCTCTTGTGTTTGTACATCCTTTAGCCCGTCAGTTTCACTTGTAGAGTGTGGACACTTGGTATATATTAAGTAAGGACATATAGTGTCTCTCCTTCATAGCCTGGCTTGCTTCACTCAGCAGTAAATCTTCCATATTCTTCCACTTTCTGTCAAAAGCCACGGTTTTGGTGGTTTTTTTAATGGCTGAATAGTATTCCATAGAATATATGTACCACAGTTTTTCAATCCATTCATCCATACGGGGGCATTTGAGTTTGTTCAATGTGTTGGCAATCATGAAAACTGCCACATAAACATCAATGTGCAAGCACTTTTCCAATGAATAATTCTTCTGTCCTTTGGGTAGATGCCAAGGAATGGAATTGCTGGATCAAACGGCAGTTCTCTTTGTAGATTTTTGAGGAATCTCCAAATTGTTCTCCACAGTGGATGGACTAATTTACATTCCCTCCAGCAGTGTAAGAGAGTTCCCCTTTCACCACACCCCCGAAAACACTTATCATTTTTTGTTTTTTTGATCTTAGACATCTGACTGGTATCTCATTTGGTATCTCATTGTTGTTTTGATCTGCATTTCCATTACGATGAGGGATGTTGAGCATTTTTTTCATATGCCTTTTGGCTATTCGTATGTCATCTTTAGAGAGTGTTTTTTTTTTTTTCAAATACTTATCCCATCTTTTAATAGGGTTGATCATCTTTTTCCCAATCAGCTTCTTTACTTCCTTGTATATTCTGGTTATCAGTCCCTTATCTGATGCATAATTTACAAAAATATTTTCCCATTCTGAGGGCTGTCACTACTTGATTTTTGTAAAAGGTGACAGGTAGGGGTTCATATTAATCTTTCTGTAGGTGGAGATCCAGTTTTTCCAGCACCATTTGCTGAAGAGGTTTTCCTTTTCCCACTGTATTGACTGGTACCCCTTGTCAAAAATCAGTTGACTGAATGATTGGGAATTTATTCTTGTGGACTCAATTCTGTTCCATTGGTCCACGTTTCTGTTCCTGTGACAGTACCATGCTGTTTTGATGACCACATCTTTGTAGTATATTTTTGAGCCAGGGAGTGAGATGCCGCCCACTCCACTCTTCTTATGTAGAATTGTTTTGGCAATGCGGGGTCTTTCATTATTCCAGACAAATTTTATGATTGTCTTTTCTATATCTGTGAAAAATGTGTCAGGTACTTTGATTGGCATTGCATTAAATAGGTAGATTAAATTGGGTAAAATTGCCATTTTGGTTATATTAATTCATCCAACTCAGGAACATGAGATGTCCTTCTACTTTTTTTGTGTCATTTTCAATTTCTTTTTTTAGATTCTCACATTTTCCTTATGGAGGTCTTTAACTTCTATGGATAGATTTATCCCTAAGTATCTTATACTTTTGGTGGCTATGGTAAATGGAATAACTTTTTTCAATTCTATCTCTGTCTGCCTGTTGTTTGTATATAGAAATGCTATAGACTTCTGTATATTAATTTTGTATCCTGCAACTTTACTGTATTCATGCGTTATTTCCAGAAATTGTTTCATGGAAATCATTGGGTCTTCTATGTACACAATCATGTCATCTGCAAATAGAGAGAATTTCAACTCTTCTTTTCCTATTTAGATGCCTTTTATTTTTTCCTCTATTCTGATTTCGTTGGTGAGGACTACCAGTACTATATTGAAAAGGAATGGAGAAAGTGGGCACCTTGTCTTGTTCCCATTTTTAGTTGGAAAGCTTTCAGCTTTTCTCTATTCAGGATGATGTTAGCTATGGGTTTTTCATAGATAGCTTTTATTGTGTTGAGAAATGACCCTTGTATGCCGATTTTGCTGAGAGTCTTGATCATGAAGGGATGTTGTATCTTATCAAATGCTTTTTCTGCATCTATCAATATGACCATACGGTTTTTGTCTTTTTTTCTTTTAATATGGTGTATTACATTTATGGTTCTGGGTATGTTGAACCAACCTTGCATTCTTGGAATAAAGCCTACCTGATCACAGTGTATGATATTTTTTATAAGTTGTTGAATATGATTTGCTATTATCTTGTTAAGAATCTTTGCATCTATATTCATCAGAGATGTTGGTCTATAGTTTTCCTTCCTTGTCCTGTCCTTATCTGTTTTGATGGTAAGAGTGATAGAGGCTTCATAGAATGAATTAGGGGAGATTCACCCTTTTGGATATTTAGAAATAACTTGAGCAGAATGGGGGTTAACTCTCCTTTGAAAGTTTTACATAACTCAGAGACAATTCTACTTTGAAAGTTTTATAGAACTCAGAACAGAAACCATCAGGGCCAGGGCTATTTTTTTTTCTTTGAAGGCTATTTATTACTGATTCAATCTTCTGGCTTGTTATGGGCCTATTTAGACTTTATATATCCTCCTGGCTCAATCCTGGTAGATTATATGTATCCAGGAATTTGTCCATCTCTTCCAGATTGTCTTGTGTCTTGGCACATAGTTGTTCATAATATCCTCTAATGATGTTCTGTATTTCTGCTTTGTCTGTTGTTATATTTCCTGCTTCATTACAGATTTGATTCACCTGATTTCTTTCTCTCTTCTTCTTAGTAAGTCTCGTTAGTGGTGTATCAACTTTGTTTATCTTTTCAAAGAAACAGCTTTTATTTTCATTTATTTTCTGTATAGTTTTTGCTTATTTTCTATTTCATTTATTTCTGCTCAGATCTTTATTATTTACTTTCTCCTGGAATTTTTTGGATTATTTTGCTGTTACTTCTCCAATTCTCTGAGGCATGACGTTAAGTGTTCCATTTGATTTTTTTCCATCTTCCTCTTATGAGCACTAATTGCTATAAACTTCCCTCTTACGACTGCTTTTGTGGTGTCCCAAAGATTATGGAAACTTGTGTCCTCATTGTCATTGGCTTCCATGAACCTTTTGATTTCAGTCTTTATTTCTACAGTAGTAGTGAAGTCATTCAGGAGTAGGTTATTTAGTTTCCATGTATATGAGTATTTTTGAAGATTTTTCTTGTTATTAAACTCAAGTTTAATTCCATCATGGTCAGAGAAGATGCTGGAAATAGTTTCTATGCCTTTGAATCCATAGAGGCTTGCTTTGTGCCCTATGATGTGGTCAGTCTTTGAGAAGGTTCCATGTTGGGCTGAGAAAAAACTATATCTTGTGGTTTTGGGGTGGAAAGTTCTATAGATGTCTGTTAAGTTCAATTGATTTATGGTATCATTTAGATACTTTATCTCTACCTATTTTTTGCCTAGATGATCTGTCCAGAGGGGATTATGCAGTGTTGAGATATCCAACAATCAGTGTGTTGCAGTCTATCTCCCCTTTCAGATCTAACAGTCTTTCCTTCACATATTTGAGTGCTCATGTGTTAGGTGCATAGATATTAATAAGCGTTATATCTTCTTGATCTATAGAGTCTTTTACTATGATATAGTGCCCTTCTTTGTCTCTTCGAATGTTTTTTGTTTCAAAGGCTATTTTGTCAGAAATTAGTATCACAACTTCAGCTCTTTTTTGGTTCCCAATTGCATGGAAAACCTTTTTCCAACCCTTCACTTTCAGTCTATGTATGTCTTTAGTGATGAGGTGGGTTTCCTCTAGGCAACAGATAGAGAGTCTCTGTTTGTTTGTTTGTTTGTTTGTTTGTTTGTTTGTTTTTTGTTTGTTTGTTTTATCCATTCTGCCAGTCTGTGTCCCTTGATTGGAGAATTTAATCCATTCACATTCAATGTTATTATCTATGTAACTGGATCTATCCCAATGTTTAAGTTGGCCATTATCACAGCAGCCTTTTATTCCTTTCTTTCTATCTGTTAGCTCTTTAGTTTTCCTGGAACAGTACTTTCTTCAGGGTTTCTTGAAGAGTTGGTCTGGTGTTGGCAAATTCTTTCAGGTCTTGTTTGTCTGAGAAGATTTTTTTTTTTCTCATATGAAGGATAATCTTGCAGGATACAATAATCTTGGTTGAAATTGTTTCTCTCAGCCCCTTTAATACATCCCATTCTTTCCTTGTTTGCATACTTTCCGTTGAGAGGTCCGGTGCTAGCCTGATTGGATTACCATTCTACATCACTTCTCTTTTCTCTCTTGCCAGTTTTAGTATAATGTCTTTATCTGTGGTCTTGGATAGTCTGGCTAAGGTGTGCCTTGGGGAAGATCTTCTGAGGTTGATTCTAACTTCTGGGGTTGATTCTAACTGGGGTCCTTTGTATTTCTTGGGTCTTGATACTTGAGTGCCTCTCTAGACTTGGGAAATTTTCTTCCAGGATTTCATGGAATAGATTTTCCATGCTGTTACTTGTTTCTTCATCTCTGGGATGCCAATTATTCTGATATTTGGGCATCTTATGGAATCTAGTATTTCTCGTATATTATCCTCGTGTTTTTTTTTTGTTTGTTTGTTGTTATTTTCTCTATCTTTTTGGTGTATCTTTCTAGGTCAGCGGTTTTATCTTCTACATCAGAGATTCAATCTTCAGAATGATATAACTGACTTTTAATACTTTCAAGGGAGTTTTTGATTTCCTCTATTCCAGACTTTATCTCTAATAGCTCCATCTGCTTCTTTCTAAGAGTGTCCATTTCTTCTTTCATATCTTGGAAAGACTTTCTCATCTCCTGTAATTTGTTATCTCTTTTCTGTTCCAACTCAAAGAATTTGTTCACCATAAATGTTCGAAATTCTTTGGCATTTTGGTAACATCATCCATTAGCACGAAAGATGGAGGGCAGTTACTCTGTACCTTGGATGGAGATGTATTTCCTTGTTTATTCGTACCTGAGGCTCTTCTACTACTTCTAACCACTGGACAATGTACTAACTTTTAAGTATCTGTTAGGCGACTGTTTCACTGGCTAGAAGTGTGTTTCCCTTTTGTTGGGAATTTACGTCTGCCAAAGTCTCTGTTCTATTGCTTTTAGTAATGTGGTCTCAAAAAAGATACTATAGTCAGGTGTCTGAAGAGCAGTAGCTCCTTTTCCACAGCTGGTTTTGTATAAGGGAGGAACCCATAGAACTTTACATGACTAGAAAATTTCAGATCTCTGATTCTAGACCTAGCTAGTCTGTCTGGCAAGATAGAATAAGGGGAAGAAAAGATAATATAAGGGAATAGAAAGGAGGAGAGAGGGGAATAAAAAAAGATCACACACTGCGCATTAGTGCGGCGCGTGATTTCGCCAGATGTCTTCAGATGTACCAGGCTGCTGGCTGCTACAGTCAAAGGGGCAGTCTGTGGAGAGAGGGAAAGGAAGAAATTTACAAAAGAATGAGGGACAGTAAAGTAGAAAAAAATGGAGACACTTTCTACCTGCCTATGAGTCTGGGTGGATCCTGGACTGGGGGTCTAGATGGGAGGTGGCGGGGACAGTGTTGTCCCCTTGTTGGCCAGATGCCTTCAGATGCACCAGGCTGCTGGCTGCTACAGCCAAAGTGACAGTCTGACTATGGGTCTAGGTGGATCCTGGACTGGGGGGACTGAATGGGAGGCAGTGGGGGCAGTGTTCCCCCTTGCTAGCCAGGTGCCTTCAGATGTCAGTTTATATTATTCTTAACTAATATTGAGAGATTTGATCATAATTTGAGGCCAGTTTCCAAACTCATTGCTAGTCAGGAAGTCTTTTTTTTCTTTTTTAATTTTGAGAGACCGGCAACTACTAATGTTGCAAAACTAGACCATACTGGGATCAGCAGTTAGCGTAATGGCTATGCCGCTGGACTCCCACGTAGTCGACCATGGTTCACGTCCCGGACCTGGTGGCTTAAAACTCATGCCAAGCAGGTGTGCGTGCATGCCCAAGATCTCGAGAGGAGAATGGAGGAGAAGGGATTCCACCGTGACCATCCTCCCTGGGAAGTAATTTCTCGCTTTCTGTCTCTATATCTCTCTCTGTCTGGCGAGTGCACGCGCCCTATAGCAAAAACCTCTCCAAAAAAAAAAAATGACTGGTGCTTACAAAAATTATTACTGTATAGTAGCTCCCAAAACAAACCACCTGACCACGTGACCAAGAGGGAGATTAGCCTGTGTTTATTATTTACACTGGGCACCAGTTTCATAATCACTGACTTATATGAAAACTGGTGTAGAAATTCTGTAAACTGCTGTTTTTGATACTTGTGTTTTGTTTTGTTTTGTTTTGTTTTGGAAGAATGAGAAACTTCAGAAAATAAAATGCAGTGTTGAGGAAAAAAATCAATAAATCAATCAAGTTAAAATTGTTTTTAAAATTGTTTTATTAATCATTTTAAAATTGTTTTAATTTAGGGACCACCATTAGCGTAATGGCTATGTTGCTGGACTCCCATGTAGTCGACCACGGTTCGAGTCCCAGACCCGGTGGCTTAAAATTCATGCGGGGTGCATGTGCGTGTGTGCCCAAGATCCCGAGAGGGGAATGAAGGAGAAGGGATTGTGGCATGGCCATCCCCCCTGGGGGGTGATTTCTTGCTGTCTGTCTCTCTGTCTCTCTCTGTCTTTCTGGTGAGTGCATGCGCCCTATAGCAAAAATCCCTCTCCAAAAAAAATTGTTTTATTTTATTATACTAATCAAATTTTAAATTGATAGCTAAAGTCAACTAAAAATGGATCAAAGATCTGAACCTAAGACCTCAAACTATAAAAGTATGGTGGAAAATACTGAGGAAAGTCTGGGAGACATTGAAGTAGGCAAAGACTTCTTAAATAAGCCTCCCAAAGTACAGGCAGCAATTCCTAAAATAGACAAGTGGAACTATATCAGAAGAAGTTTCTGCACAGCAAAGGACACAGTAACAAGTGGGAATCAACAACCCTCAGAGTGGGAGAATATTTTTGTAAAATATGCCTCAGACAAGAGACTGATAACCTGAATGCACAGAAAACTCAAGTGCCTTCCAAAAAACAAACAAACAAAAGGATTAACCCAATGAAAAGATGAGAAAATGATCTGAATAAAAATCTCTCTAAGGAAGACATACAAACAGCCAAAAAGCATATGAGGAAATGCTCAGCAGATTAAACCACAATGAGATACCACCTAACCTATGTCAGAATGGCAAAAATCAAAAATATAAAGTGATAAATCTTAGGTGAGATGTGATGAAAGGGGAACTCTCCTCCACTGTTGGTG
This sequence comes from Tupaia belangeri chinensis, assembly GCF_000334495.1. NCBI lineage: Eukaryota > Metazoa > Chordata > Mammalia > Scandentia > Tupaiidae > Tupaia > Tupaia belangeri. The sequence continues at coordinate 461,050 of NW_006160172.1, forward strand.
GAATATAAACTGATTCAGCCACTGTGGAGAACAACATGGCGGTTTCTCAAAAATCTACAAATAGAACTACCATTTGATCCAGAAATCCCATTTCTGGGTATCTATCCAAAGGACAGGAAAATGCTCAGTCAGAAAAATGCTTGCATATCAATGTTTATTGAAGCATTATTCATGATCACCAAGACATGAAACCAACCCAAATGTCCACAAACAGATGAATGGATTGAAAAAGTGTAGCACATAGGGACCAGTGGTTAGCCTAATGGTTATGTCACTGGACTCCCACATAGTCAACTGCAGTTCGCATCCCAGACCTAGTGGCTTAAAACTCATGCCGGGCGCATGTGCGTGCGTGCCCAAGATCCCAAGAGGATAATGGAGGAGAAGGGATTGTGGCATGGTCATCCCCCCTGGGGGGGTGATTTCTGGTTTTCTGTCTCTCTGTCTCTCTCTCTCTGTCTGGCGAGCACACGTGCCCTATAGCAAAAACCCCTCCAAAAAAAAAAAGTGTAGTACATATACTCTAGGGAATACTACTCAGCCTTAAAAAAAAAATAAGACTTTGGCATTTGATAGAAAGTGGTGGGATATAGAGGATTTATTACTAAGGAAGCAAGCCAGGATATGAAAGAAAGATATTATTGTATCTACTTAATATGTACTGACTGTCTACACTTTATGGTAGAGATCTAAATATTGAAGGGCATAAAAGCAGTGAAAATAATTAGCAAATCTGAAGGCAGTTTAGAACAGGGCAGAAGGAAAGAGTAGGGAGGATAGCAAGAGAACTAATAGAGAGTCATGATATTAGACACAGAAATGGTTTATTACCCATTGATGATAACATGTATAGTATTCTCAACTGGACTGGTCTGAGAAGTATCTCAGGTTGGGTAAAGTTTTGGGGTTTTTTTGAGAGGTTTTTGCTATAGGGCGCATGCACTCTCTAGAAAGACAGAGAGAAAGAGACAGAGACAGAAAGCAAGAAATCATCCCCTGTAAGGGATGGTCACACCACAATCCCTTCTCCATTCTCTTCTCGGGATCTTGGGCATGCATGCACACACACCTGGCATGAGTTTAAGCACCCCAGGGTAAATTATTTTTACACGAAAAATGATAAATAGTGATTGAATATTTTTGAAAAATAATGAAAATAATAATATGGAAAAATAATAAAAAGCTATTTGATGATTATGTTGATAGTAATATATTTATCTTGACTGATATGCATGGTATTTCTTTTGGAAAAAAGAAATGTAATACACTGTGAAGTTATATGTGATTCAATGTAATATATAAAAGATTATGATAATAATAAAAAGTTAGCATTTACTCTTCAGACCCTTTATTGCCTAATTCTGACATCTAACAGTACAACTTGTTAGTTTTGTACCGGCCAAACAAACTAGAGTCACCTTTATAAGACAACATTTAAAGCAATAAAAGTATTACAGGTTCACATTAAATATTATGTTTAACCTTGAGTTAGACCTGTAAATCTAAAAATGTGTTTGCAATCACAAAGAACAGGGGAATCACTGTAAATCCCTTTCCATATCTGCATTTGCTCCAAAGGTGCCCAGTTACCTGCAATGCTGCCCACTAAGCCTCAAGTTGACATAGTAGCAATTGCTCCTGTAAAACAACTTAAAATTTTTTAAATTTATTTCCTCCACACTCTATAAAGCTCATTAAATAAAGGTAATTGTTTTCCAACAACACCTACCATGCAAAAGTGCTTGATTTTCAGATTGCAGACTGGAGAAAATGAGCAAACCTCTATTCAGAAGGAAAGAAAGCCATGGCTAGAACCCTCTGGTGGTGCCAGTATCAAGCAGCTGTGATTACTGTGAGTATAAAAGGAGCACTCATTCCATAGAAGTTTACCAAGAACCTACACTGGACATAGCAGAGTCCTGGGTATGCTTTTAATTTTAATTTCATGTATTTGAGTTAATAAATACTTTGTTTTTCTTCTCCATATTAGCTGACTTTATCTTATTAAAATGTTTGAATTAGAAAGCAACCTTTTCCCTTTTACCCTCCCAGTAGTTTATACTCACAGTGTGTGAAATATACTATGGACTTGAGTTTGTTCCGTTCCAGCTAACATCAACCACAATCCTCACTTAACAGGAATATGGTGCTGTTTCACCACCAGAGGATGCTATGAAGCAGTTACTAAAGCCCATGTTGTTTAAACCAGGCATTTAGTGACTTTTTTTCTGCACGGGATAGATCACTTTTCTTTTAAATAATTATTTTATTGAATTTTTATTTTTTATTATTTTTCAATAATAATGAGAGAGAGACAAAGTGAGAAAGCAAGCCACCAGGTTGACTCAAACTGTGGTAAGCCATGTGGGAGTCTAGTGCCTTAAGCACTATCCCACCTACTGGCCCCAAGGGCAGTGTTTTCTAAGTAAAATATTTTGAAGGCATGTTTACTGAGCACCATAGTTCTAAGCATGGTGGAAAACACAAAGAAGTAAGAGGTGGCGCCTAAGCACATACTGGCATATCCTTGTTAAAGAAACAGGTACTAATTGCTGAAGCCAGGCCAGGGCCCCACATACCCAGACACCAAACTGGCAATCAGCTGTGATGGGGGTCAGGTGAGCTGAAGCACGTTGTGAGTCAACACAGAGAGAGATTTCCTGGAAGGGAAGTGACTTGTGCAGTTCACAGATCACTGGTTCTGGCCCTGGCTGTGTACAGAATTGTGCCAGGGTCTTCAGAATACACTGATGCCTGGGGATGCTGAGTTAGCTGATCTGGGTGTTCCCTAGGTGCATCTAATTAACTGGAGCCATCATCACTCACTTGACCATTGGACCAAGGATCAAGCCTGAGCCAGGAAGTGCATAACCCACAGAACTTAGCATGACCTGACACTCTCAACAAAGGAGAAGCAGGCCAGTTACCTGGTTCAAAATCCTCTTCTTCTTGGCCCCATGTTCTGAGTAGTGCTGCCAAATCATGAGTGGGCTTTGCACTGGTTTTGAGAAACAGATGGAAGCAACCAATCAGGCAAATAGCATAAAGCAAGGGTATACAAGTGGGAAGAAACGGGAATATTCAGACCAACCTCTTTCTGTGGAACTGATGATAGTACCACTAGTTCACCACCTTATCACACATATCTATGGTACATTGCAAACAGATACTGGAGAGCTGTAATTAATCATTATTTTGGGGGATTAGCAGTTGGCATAATGGCTACGTCACTGGACTCCCATGTAGTCAACCATGGTTTGAGTCCCAGACCCAGTGGCTTAAACTCACACCAGGTGTGTGTGCATGCATGCCCAAAATCCTGAGAGGAGAATGAATAAGAGGGATTGCAGGATGGCCATCCCCCCGGGGGTGATTTTTTGCTTTCTGTCTCTCGTCTCTCTCTGTCTTTCTGGTGAGCGCACGTGCCCTATAGCAAAAACCTCTCAAAAAAAAAAGAGAGAGAGAGAAAAAAATATATTATTTTTTGAATTTTTATTTATTTCTTCCAGCAAGAGTCACAGAGAGACAGCATAGCAAACAAGGTCCTGAATCATAATCCATTCCCATCCTCAGACAGTGCTAGATTATGGACACATATGCAAGACACACTTTGGGAGGTCTCTGGATGCAAACCTGTAACATGTCCATCTGGGTCCTCATGGTGCATAGTATTTTAGCACTGCACCACTGCCCAATCCCTGATGAATAGAAATTTAATATATAATTGCCAGCTTTTCCCTCCACTTGGTCCACACTTCTTCCTTTCCAAAGCATTCATGTTTGCAAGTAAAAACTCCTTTTTAAATTCACTTCTGCTGGGACCAGCAGTTAGCGTAATGGCTATGTCGCTGGACTCCCACATAGTAGACTGCAGTTCGTGTCTCGGACCCGGTGGATTAAAACACAATGCCGGGCGCGTGTGCGTGCGTACCCAAGATCCTGAGAGGAGAAAGGAGGAGAAGGGATTGCAGTGTGGCCATTCCCCCTGGGGGGTGATTTCTCGCTTTCTATCTCTCTCTCTTTCTGTCTGTCTGGCGAGCACATGTGCCCTATAGCGAAAACCTCTCAAAAAAAAAAAATTCACTTCTGCTGTGTTTTACAGCATGTGCTGTGTCAGTTAGTGTTGAGGGTAATATAGTATATGTGTTAAATAAATTGTTTTAGATTTTTGTTGTTGTAGAAAATTTCAAACATAGAAAGCTCAAACTAAACAGAATAGTCTAAAGAGCTTCTATGTTCCCATTACCCAACTTTAACAAGTCCCAGTATTTTGCCATTCCTGC
>NW_006160172.1:465363-467503 GCF_000334495.1 Tupaia belangeri chinensis
TCTGTGGCTCCACCACTGACCCTCACTCAACAGTAACCTGTTTACAGTGTATGGGAGGTAGAGTCCACATAGACAAAATGCAATAATGGAAAAAAAATTTAGCTGTGTAATTTTAAAAGTTGCACACATATCTGTGACTCACCTCCCTGTCACAATGCAGACCATTTCCATCACTCCACAAAATTCCTTCATGTCCCTTCCCTGGCAATCCCTCCCTGTACATTTTTCTCACCTCAGATGAGTTTTTCCCACCCCAAAGTGTTATCTAAATGAAGCACATAGCATTTTCACTTTGGTGTCCAGATTCTTCTGCTCCATGTAATATCTTTAAAGTTCATCCATAAAATAAATATTTGTTAGAGTGAAGACTTGTGGGCTCAAAGCCAGTGATGAAGTGGAGGGCACATAAGAGGAAGAGATGGGTAGGTTGGCATCAGTACAAGGAAGCCTGGGAGCCAGGAGATGGGGCTGAAACTCTTCCTGACTCTACATCTGCCACCTCATCCCACTCTCCACATGCTCAGAGTCACCAATGTGCCACCGCATGGTGGCACCTCTTCCAGCTTCACTAGTGACTAACATTTCCCTCTAAAGCCCGGGAGCATCCACAAGTCCTGGCCCACATTCCCTGGAAGGATAAGGATGAGCTCAGAACTTGACATATCCTTTGGAAGATTGTTGACATATTCATGAGGCTGTGGAGGTGAAAAAGCAAAGATCATGAGCCACAGCCCAAGGCTGGACCCCTGGAGCCTGCCAGGCCCAGGCCCTGGTTTTGCAATGCAGGACTGGGCATTATACTGCTGAGGGATGGAACCAGACCAACCCATGGGCAATCAAGCTTGTTTGGACTGTTTGGACTTGTGCAGATGCAGTGCATGGTCAGGAATACTGCAAACTAATTACTGAATGCTGTAGTAATACAAGAATTTGCTGACCAGATCAGCAAAGAAACGGCAATTAGGTTCTGGAATAATAATCCAGGTCAGGGACACCAAAGCACAGTCTAAAACCAAGCCAGTTTTGGAGCCAGGAAGTCCAAGACAGAGAGGGAGGAAAGTGTTCTTTTCTCAAGAAAGCTGGAGGAGAAGAAGATTCCTCATGGCACCTGAGAACTAGCAAATTCAGGGAAAAAAAGAGAAATCATGATCTTCTGCTAATAATTTAGCCTCCAGCCCACAATGTTGAGTGGTAGGAAGCCCTTCTCTCTGTCTCTGTCTTTCTCTGCCTCTGTTTCCATCTCCTCTTTTTTTGTCAATTTTCCATTTGAATTTTTTCTTCAAATTTATTTTTTACATTAATTCACTATACATCATTACAGCATACAATATGAATTTTCCATAAAGTATACACTGTATACTGGCTCAATCAAGCACATCAACATACATGTTATCAACAAATAATTTTTCATTTCTTATGTCTTGTATATTTTTGCCTTTTTTTTTTTTGCCATCCTTGATTTCCTATCCCTCACCCCCTGCCGTGTCCCACCCTCCTCCCACATTGTCTCTGGTATCCATGGTTGCTGTCTATACCTTCCCCCCCCATTTAATTGATTTGCTAATGAACTTAATTAGTCTAAATATTTGCAATAGCAAGCGCAGCTGATACATACATATATATGAACCCAAGCTGACTTTAGGCATAAACCTCAGTGAGTAGAATGAGTATACTATAAAGTAGTACCTAGCTGGGTCTATATATGTTACTGCAATCATCACATATGTATTTTTTTTTAATTTTGATAAGAACAGTTTTAGTGTGTTTTTTTCTCCTGAAACTTTTTTTTTTTTTTTTAGGTTTTCGCTATAGAGCACGTGCGCTTCCCAGACAGACAGAAAGAAACAGAGAGACAGAAAGCAGGAAATCACCCCCCGGGAGGGATGGCCACACCACAATCCCATCTCCTCCATTCTCCACTCGGGATCTTGGGCACGCACAGACACATGCCTGGCGTGAGTTTTAAGCCACCAGGTTCAGGACACGAACCACGGTTGTCTACGTGGGAGTCCAGCAACATAACCATTATGCTAACTGCTGGTTCCCTCTCCTGAAACTTTTATTTTTAATTAACTTACATTCATTCCCTGAGCATCATCACAACATAATAAATGTAGATTCCCATCTAGAATAAACTGCA
>NW_006160172.1:468130-470190 GCF_000334495.1 Tupaia belangeri chinensis
TTGAATATATTTTCCCATTCTTTCCTTGCTCGCATTGTTTCTGATGAGAGATCTGCTGTTAGTCTGATGGGATACCCTTTGTAGGTAACTTGCTGTTTTTCTCTTGCCAATCTTAGTATCTTGTCTTTGTCTGTGGTTTTGGTCAATCTGGCTATAATGCGTCTTGGAGAAGATCTTTGGTTGATTCTATTTGGGGTCCTCTGTACTTCTTGGGATCGACTCTTTGAGTGCCTCTCTAGGTTTGGAAAGTTTTCTTGCAGGATTCCATGGAATAGATTATCAATGCCTTTATGATTCTCATCATCTTCTAGGATGCCTAATATCCGGATGTTTGGACGTTTGATGGTATCTAGTATTTCTCGTATATTATTCTCAAATTTCGGGGCCATTTTCTCAGTCTTCGTGGTGGATTTTTCTAGGCTAGCAATTTTCTCTTCTACATCTGAGATTCTATTATCTGTATGATCTAGTCTGCTTTTAATACTTTCAAGGGAGATTTTGACTTCCTGTATTATAGCCTTCATCTCTAACAGTTGCATCTGATGTTTTGGTAAAATGTGAAATTCCTCTTTTAGATCTTGCATGAATTTCCTCACTTCCTGGAACTCGTCAACTCCTTTCTCCTTCCTCTTCAGCAGTTCATTGTCTCTCTTCTCTTCCATCTCTGTTAGCTTTGCCATTATGAATGTTCTGAATTCTTTATGAGACATTTCCATGATTTCCATTGAACTGCGTGTGGATGAAGAGGAGTTATCCTTTTCCCTTGAAGGAGAGGTATTTTTCTGCTTTCCCAAATTTTTTGTGGTCCTGCAGCAATTTCTAGTCATCTGGTGAATGATCGGTTTCTTTGCAAACTTGGAAGTTCAATCATGGGAGTTTTGTGTGCTGGAGGCTGATTTATCAGTGGGAAATCTTCATTTTTCTCTCACACCAATAATGGCTAGTTCGCAGGATCCGTGAAGGTGTCCATTTGAAAAATTTTTAAGATAAAGTATTTTCTTGGCTTTCATCCCCACAATGTTCTTGTTTATAATTCCCTCTATTCTATTTTTTGCTTTTTAAAATAATAATAAGAACAATAATTTTTAGGGATTTTTATTTTTTCCATCTTTTTCTCTCTGTTTATTTGTTGTTGCTGTTGTCGTTCTTTCTCTCTCTCTGTGTCGGTTTCTTTTTTTTTTTTTTATCTCATGTCTCCATTCCTCAACCTCCATTCACTGTGTTTCTTTTCTTTTTTTTAATTTATTTTCATTTCATTTTCTTCCATACATTCAATCACCTTATTATTTGTCTTACAAAATGGATATTTCAAAAGGCAAACATTTCTCCCTAGTACTGTTGATAAAACTACAAAATATCTTCAACAGATAATACCACACCTCTTTGTGCCATTAATGCTTTTCCTCCCTGTCCCTCCCACAAATGTTCTTCCTCAGACCCTCCTCTTTCACACACACTGTATCTGGTATTTACATCTATATACTGCGTTTCTATATCCTTTAGCCCATTAGTTTCAGTCATAGAGTGCAGACACTCGGTATATATTAAGTGGGGACATACAATGCCTCTCCTTCATGGCATGGCTTGCTTCACTCAGCAGTAAGTCTTCCATATTCATCCACTTCCTGTCAAAAGCCAGGGATTTGTTGTTTTTTATAGATGAGTAGTATTCCATAGAATATATGTCCCAGTTTTTCTAACCAATCGTCAAGTTCATGGGCATTTGGGTTGTTTCCATGACTTAGCAATCATGAAAAGTGCCACAATAAACATCGATGTGCAAGCACTTTTCTGATTAAGTATTCTTCTGTCCTTTGGGTAGGTACCAAGGAGTGTGATTGCTGGATCATATGGTAGTTCCATTTGTAGATTTTTGAGGAATCTCAAAATAGTGCTCCACAGTGGTTGGAACAATTTACATTCCCACCAGCAGTGTAAGAGAGTTCCCTTTTCACCACACCCCCGCCAACACTAATCATTTTTAATCTTAGACATTCTGACTGGGGTTAGGTGATATTTAATTGTTGTTTTGATCTGCATTTCTCTTACAATGAGGGATG
>NW_006160172.1:470509-477380 GCF_000334495.1 Tupaia belangeri chinensis
CGTTCCCTAACCCAATGTCTCCCAGAGTTTCCCCAGTGTTTTCCAGGAGCAGTTTTATAGTTTGAGGTCTTATATTTAGATATTTGGCCCACATTTACTTGATTTTTGTCAAAGGTGAGAGGTAGGGGTTCAGATTCATCTTTCTGCAAGTGGAGATCCAGTTTTGCCAGCACCATTTGCTGAAGAGGTTTTCCTTTTCCCACTTGGTTGACTGGTTCCCCTTATCAAAAATGAGTTGGCCTTATGTTTTAGCATTCATTTCTGGGGACTCTATTCTGTTCCATTGGTCCACCTGTCTGTTTCTGTGCCAGGACAACGCTGTTATGATTAGCACAGCTTTGTAGTATATTTTTGGGTCAGGGAGTGAGATGCCGCCCACTCCACTCTTCTTGTGCAGGCCTGTTTGGCAATATGGGGTCTCATATGATTCCAGACAAACTTTATGATTGTCTTTCCTAGATCTGTGAAGAATGTGTCTGGTACTTTGATTGGCATTGCATTAAATACGTAGATTATTTTGGGTAGAGTTGCCATTTTGGTTATATTAATTCTTCCAATCCAGAAACATGGGATGTCCTTCCACTTTTTTGTGTCATTTTCAATTTCTTTTTTTATCTTCTCATAGTTTCCCTTGTGAAGGTCTTTAACATCTTTGGTTAGATTTATCTAAAAAGTATCTTACACTTTTTGTGGCTATGGTAAATGGATCAACTTTTTTCAGTTCTAGCTCAGTCTGCCTTTTGAAATACTATATATTTCTGGATATTAATTTTGTATCCTGCAATGTTACTGTATTCATGTATTACTTTCAGAATTTATTTATGGAAACCATTGGGTCTTCTATGTATACAATCATGTCATCTGCAATTAGAGTGAGTTTCACCTCTTCTTTTCCTATTCGAATTCCATTTATTTTTTTCCTCTTTTCTCAGTGCAATGGCCAGGACTTTCAACACTATATTGAAGAGGAGTATTGCCTTATACCCACTTTTAGTAGAAAAGATTTCAACGTTTCTCCATTGAGGATGATGTTTGCTATGGGTTTTTCATAGATAGCTTTTATTGTGTTGAGAAATGACCGTTCCATGCCGATTTTGCTGAGAGTCTAGATCATGAAGGGATGTTGTATCTTATCAAATGCTTTTTCTGCATCAATCGATATGACCATATGGTTTTTATGTTTCTTCCTCTTAAGATGGTGTATTACATTTATGGTTTTGCATATGTTAAACCAACCTTGCATTCTGGGGATAAAGCCTACCTGACCAGGATGTATAATCTCTTTTATAAGTTGTATATGATTTGCTAATATCTTGTTGAGAATCTTTGTGTCTATATTCATCAGGGATATTGGTCTATAGTTTTCCTTCCTTATCCTGTCCTTATCTGTTTTAAGGATAGGGTGATAGAGGCTTCATAGAATAAATTTAGGAGAGATTCACCCTTTTGGATCTTTAGAAATAACTTAAGCAGAATGGGGGTTAACTGTTCTTTTGAAAGTTTTGTAGAATTCAGAGGTGAATCCATCAGAGCCAGGGCTTTTCTTTGTTGGGAGGTTATTTATAACTGATTCAATCTCCTGGCTTGTTATGGACCTATTCAGACTTTCTATATCCTACTGGCTCAATCTAGGTAGATTATTCATGTCCAGGAATTTGTCCATCTCATCCAGATTGTCTTGTTTCTTGGCATACAGTTGTTTATAGTATCCTCTATTGATGTTTGGTATTTCTACTTTGTCTGTTATATTTCCTGCTTCATTGCAGATTTGATTCACCTAATTCTTTACTCTCTTCTTCTTAATAAGTCTCACTAGTGGTGTATAAATTCTGTTTATCTTTTCAAAGAACCAACTTTTACTTTCATTTATTTTCTGTATAGTTCACTTATTTTCTATTTCATTTATTTCTGCTCATATCTTTATTATTTCCTTTCTTCTGGTGTTTTCTGGATCTTTTTGCTGTTGCTTTTCCAATTCTGTGAGGCATGATGTTAGGTGATCCATTTGCCTCCTTTGCATGCTCCTCTTATATGCACTAATTATTATGAACTTCCCTCTTATGACTGCTTTAGCAGTGTCCCAAAGATTATGGAAACTCGTGTCCTCATTGTCATTGACTTCCAGGAACATTTTGATTTCAGTCTTTATTTCTTCATTACTTGCGGAGTCATTCAGGAGTAGGTTATTAAGTTTCTATGTATTTGAGTATTTTTGAGGATTTCTCTTGAAATTAAACTCAAGTTTAATTCCATCATGGTCAGAGAAGATGTTGGGTATAGTTTCTATGCCTTTGACTCTGTAGAGGCTTGCTTTGTTCCCTATGATATGGTCAACCTTCAAGAATGTTCCATGTGGCAACAAGAAAAAAGTGTATATCAATGTTTTGGGATGGAAAATTCTATAGATATCTGTTAAGTCCATTTGATTTATGATATCATTTATATCCTTTATATCTTCACCTATTTTTTTTGTCTAGATGATCTATCCAGAGTGAATAGTGTAGTGTTGAGGTCTCCAACAATTAGTGCATTGCAGTCTATCTTCCCTTTTAGATCTAGCAGTCTTTCCTTCACATATTTGGGTGCTCCTGTGTTAGGCACATAGATATTGATAAGCGTTATATCTTCTTGATTGATTGACCCTTTTACTACAATATAGTGCCCTTCTTTGTCTCTTCAAACAGTTTTTGTTTTAAAGCCTATTTTGTCAGAGATTAGTATTGTGACTACCAGCTCTTTTCTGGTTCCCATCTTCATGGAAAATCTTTTTCCAGCCCTTCAATTTCAGTCTATGTATATCTTTATTCAAGAAGTGGGTTTACTGTAGGCAACAGATAGAGGGTATTTGTTTTTTAATCCACTCAGCCAGTCTGTGTCTCTTTATTGGAGAATTTAATCCATTAACATTCAATATTATTATCAATGTTACTAGATCTGTCCCATCATTTAAGTTGACCATTGTCTTAGTTGCCTTTTACTCCTTTGTTTCTGGCTGTTACTTCTTTAGTTTTCCTGGAATAGTACTTTCTTCAGGGTTTCTTGGAGAGCTGGCCTGGTGCTGGCAAATTCTTTCAGATTTTGTTTGTCTGAGAAGATTTTAATCTTTTTTTCCCATATGAAGGATAATCTAGCAGGATACAATACTCTTGGTTGAAATTGTTTCTCTCTTAACACTTTCAATACATCTTCCCATTCTTTCCTTGCTTGCATTGTTTCCGTTGAGAAGTCCGGTGTTAGCCTGATGGGATGACCTTTGTATGTCACCTGTCATTTCTCTCTTGCCAGTTTTACTATCTTATCTTTATGTGTGGTCTTTGCCAGTCTGGCTATGCTATGTCTTGGGGAAGGTCTTCTTGGGTTGATTCTATTTGGGGTCCTTTGTGTTTCTTGGGTCTGGATGCTTGAGTGCCTCTCTAGACAGGAAATTTTCTTCCAAGATTTCATGGAATAGGTTTTCCATGACCTTATTAGTTTCTTCATCTTCTGAAATATCAATTATTCAGTTGTTAGGATATCTGCTGGAATCTAGTATTTCTCATATGTTATCCTCATGGGTTTTTTTGTTATTTTCTCTATCTTTTTGGTGGTTTTTCTCTAGGTCAGAAGTTTTATCTTCTGCATCAGAGATTCAATATTCAGCATGGTCTAGTCGACTTTTAATACTTTTGAGAGAGTTTTTGATTTCTTGTATTGCAGACTTCACCTGTAATAATTCCATCTTATTCTTTCTTAACGTGTCCATTTCATCCTTCTTATCGTGGAAGGACTTTCTCCTCTCCTGTAGTTCATTGTCTCTTTTCTGTTCTAGCTCATAGTATTTGTTCAACATGAATGTTCTAAATTCTATCTTGGACATTTTGGTAATGTTTTCTATTTTTTTCAAGAAAAGGAAGGGAGTTACTGTGTTCTTTTGATAGAGACATATTTCCTGCTTTATTCAGACCTGAGATTCTTCTTCTACTTCTAACCATTGGGAGATGTGTTCCCTTTGAAATACACTTTAAGAGTAATTTCCTTGAATAGGAGCAAGAGTGTTTCCTTTTTGCCGTGGAATGAAGACTGACAAAGTCTCTCTTCTATTGTGTTTAGCAATGTGATCAAAGGAAAAGTATTCCCTTCAGCTGTACAAAGAAAGTATCTCCTTCTTTGCAGGTAGTTCAGTGAAAGCGAGGATCCCAGAGAGTCTTAATATACTAGAATATTTCAGAACTGTAATTCTAGACCTATCAAAACCTCCAGGGCTGGTGTAGATAAAGGGAGTAAGGACCAAATAAGTGGGAGGAAAATTTAAAAAATAATGAAAAAGTCATGCGCCGCACACTAGCGCAGCTTGCTATTTCACCAGGGGTCAAAAGATGGGAGTGGAGCGTCTGTAGGGCTAAGGGCGTTCCTATGTGGTAATGAGAAGAGAGAAATTTACAAATGAAAGAAGAGGAGAAGGAGAAAAAAAAAGTGTACCTGGCTGACAGAGGCATCTCTGGTTTGGGGGTCCTGGGACTGGAGTTTTAGGGGGTAGTCCTCCTTCGGAGTTCCTGGCCCAGGTGTCAAAAGATGAGAGTGGGTTATCTGTAGGGCTAAGGGTGTTCCTGGCTGACAGAGGGGACTCTGGCTTGGGGGGTCCTGGGACTGGAGCTTCGGGGGGCAGTCCTCACTTGGAGTTCCTAGCCCAGGGGTCAAAATATGGGAGTGGGGTCTCACTGTGTTTCTTGATGGGTCTAAGGAAACTATAGCCAAACGTCCAAATACTATTAGGGTTAACATATTCCTCAATATCTACTGAATATGCTGTGTGAAGGGATAAAAACAAAATGGCAAAGAAATTCCAGATCAACTCTTTCTGCATGCTCCTAAACTCAGATTGAACTTCAAGTTTAGGAAGAAACACACCACCCATCAGATGACTAGAAATCACTGCAGCACCACAAGAAATATGGGAAAGAAAATACCTCTTCTCTAAGGCAAAAGAATAACCCTCTTCATCCACAGAGATTTCAATGAAAATCATGGAAATGTCTGATAAAGAATTCAGAACATTCATAATGGCAAAGCTAACAGAGATGGAAGAGAAGAGAGATAATGAACTGCAAAAAAGAAAGGAGAAAGGAGATGATGAGTTCCAGGAGGTGAGGAAATTCTTGCAAGATCTAAAAGAGGAATCACACACTTTTTAAAAGAATCAAATGGACCTGTAATAGATGAAGGCTATAATACAGGAAGTCAAAATCTCCCTTGAAAGTATTAAAAGCAGACTAGATCTTATAGAAAACAGAATCTCAGACGTAGAAGAGAAAAATTACTGGCCTAGAAAAATCCACCACGAAGACTGAGAAAATTGCCCACAAAAATGAGAATAATACATGAGAAATACTAGATACTATCAAATGTCCAAACATCCAGATAATTGGAAGGCAAAGAGACACATAAGGGAATTGATAATCTGTTCCATAAAATTCTGCAAGAAAATTTTCCAAACCTAGAGAGGAACTCAAAAATCCAGTCCCAAGAAATACAAAGGACCCAAATAGAATCAATCCAAGAAAATCTTCTCCAAGACACATTGGAGAAATCTTCTCCAAGACACATTGGACAAATTGACCAAAACCACAGACAAAGACAATATACTAAAACTGGCAAGAGAGAAACAGCAAATTACCTACAAAGGGTATTCCATAAGATTAACAGCAGACCTCTCATTGGAAACATTGTGAGCAAGGACAAAATAGGAATATATATTCAAAGTGTTAAGGGAAAAGCAATTGGGTCTGAGAGTAATGTATGCAGCAAGATTATCCTTCATATGGGAAGAAAAAGCAAGAACATTCTCAGATAAACAAAACGAGAAAGAATTTAACAGTACCAGACCAGATCTCCAAGAAGTTCTCAAGGGAGCACTACATCAGAAAAATTAAATTCAGATACACAGAAATAAGAGTTCAAAAACTAAGAAAATGGCCAACTTAATCATAGCAACAAGGATGGAGTTGAACATTATATCCCAGAATTCAATCTGGAAGATCGAACCACAACAGAAGATAAAGTACATGAGACTTAACTGGTGAAATAGCATTTTTATGACTTTTGACTAAAACATTGCTGATTTTCTTCTAGGCTTTGTTGTCCGATTTTAGGGATTTTTATCCTGTCTTGATCTGTCGATAGGTTCATGTACCTAGTATTTGAACAGAATCCTAACCCGCTTTCTGGCCTTAAGTTTTTGTTTCTTCGTTTGTTTTTTAAAGAATTATTTAATTCCATTTATTCATTCATTTATATTTAACTTTTTTTATCATCATAATCTTCTTTATATTACATTGGATTACATATAACTTTACGGTGTATTACATTGTTTTTTCAAAAGGGAATGCCATGCATGTCAGTCAGTAACAGAGACATTAATCTCCCCACTTCAACATTCAATATCTTTTCTATGTTTTCCCCAATCATTATTTTTATTATTCTAATTATTTTTTAAAACAGTCAATCGCTATTTCTAATTTTGCTTATAAAAATACTTTGCCCATCATGAAATAATTCTCACACCAATCCAGTTGAGAATACTATACCTGTCATCATCAACACTTAATAAGCCATATCTGTTTCTCACTAATGTCCTGCCTCTCTATTGTTCACTTGCTATCTTTCTCTATCCTCTTCTCTTCACTTCCCCCATTCCACACTGTCCTACTCTCTTTAAGTACCTTCACTGCTTTTATGTCCTCCAATTTTTTGCTCTCTATCATACAGTGCAGATAGTCGGTATATATTGAGTGGATACATACAATATCTTTCTTTCATAGCCTGGCTTACTTCACTCAGCAATAGATCCTCCATATCTGACCACTTTCTATCAAATGCCAGGGTCTTGTTATTT
>NW_006160172.1:481853-486868 GCF_000334495.1 Tupaia belangeri chinensis
AAGAGACAAAGAAGGGCACTATATTGTAGTAAAAGGCTCTATAGATCAAGAAGATATAACACTAATTAATATCTATGCACCTAACACAGGAGCACCTAAATATGTGAAGGAAAGACTGTTAGATCTAAAAGGGGAGATAGACTGCAACACACTAATTGTTGAAGGATCTTAATGCTGCTTTACCCCGCTGGACAGATCATCTAGGCAAAAAATAGGTAAAGAGATAAAAGATCTAAATGATACCATAAATCAATTGAACTTAACAGACATCTATAGAACTTTCCACCCAAAAGCCACAAGATATAATTTTTTCTTGCCCCAACATGGAACCTTTTCAAAAATGACCACATCATAGGACACAAGGCAAGCCTCTACAGGTTTAGAGACATAGAAACTATATTCAGTATCTTCTCTGACCATGACAGAATTAAACTTGAATTTAATTTCAAGAGAAGTCCTCAAAAATACCTAAAAACATGGAAACTAAATAACCTGCTCCTGAATGACTCCATTATTACCGAAGATATAAAGACTGAAATAAAAAGATTCATGGAAGCCAGTTTTCTGCCTAGCGATGTAGGCTAGACTTCTTGGGGCGCAGCTCAATGTCTTTGAGCCCGCCAGGCTGTTGGCCTGGCCCGCAGGCCTATAAGCTATGGGAGCATGCCACTGGAGGAGCTGTTCGCCTGCGGCAGACCTTTGTGGACCTTTCTGGAGCGCCAGATGAGAATGAAGATTTAAGAAAACTCGCACAGAATGAAATAACTTTGTGTCAAAAAGAAATAACTCAGTTGAAGCACCAGAAGAAACAGATGAAAATGATTTGATCCTGGAGGTCACTGCAGGAGTTGGGGGTCAAGAGGCAATGTTATTTACTTTAGAAATATTTGATATGTATCAGCAATATGCTGCATTTAAAAGATGGAATTTTGAAACCCTGGAATATTTTCCAAGTGAAATAGGTGGCCTTAGACAGCATCGGGAGTTCAGAAGCTTATAAGCACATGAAGTTTGAAGGAGGTGTGCACAGAGTACAAAGAGTACCAAAGACTGAGAAGCAAGGCTGCATCCACACAAGCACCATGACAGTAGCCATATTACCCCAGCCTACTGAGATTAATCTGGTGATTAATCCCAAAGATTTGAGAATTGACACTAAACACGCCAGTGGAGCTGGGGGGCAGCATGTAAATACCACAGACAGTGCTGTCCGCATAGTTCATCTTCCAACAGGTGTTGTTTCTGAATGCCAGCAAGAAAGATCTCAGCTGAAAAATAGAGAGATTGCCATGAAAAAGTTACGTGCAAAACTGTACAGCATGCAACTAGAAGAAGAAACAAGTAAAAGATACAATGCCAGAAAGATTCAGATTGGAACTAGAGGAAGGTCAGAAAAAATAAGAACATACAATTTTCCACAGAACCGAGTCACAGATCACAGGATAAACAAGTCACTTCATGATTTTGGAACTTTTATGCAAGGAGATTGCCTACTGGATGAACTCATACAATCACTGAAGGACTATGCCAATTATGAATCTTTAGTAGAGATTATTTCTAAAAATGTTTAATGTGTATTGTGATTAAAGGCTCTTATAACTTAGGAAAATTCTGCTACAACAAATCACATTTGTACGTAAATACCAATAGTCTCTTGAGAAACATGAGTTAACACAGTTGAAAAGAATAGGAATATTATTAAGACACACTTAATTTATATACATTTCTGTTATGTAATAGTTAAATATAATCATAATTATAGTTGTAAATGTTGAATTCTTTATAAGTAGTCAAAAGAAAATAGTTTTATATAAAATATTTAATAGATGATCAAAAATTTGATTAAATCTCTATTATGAAAAACTTCAATATTAAAAATCTGACAGTAAACAGTGTATTAGTTAGAGTCTAGTCAGGAGACAAATACCATACTATTAATTTGAACACAGATAATCTTACATAAAGAATTTTTAACTGATAATGAGATTTACTGATAGATGAAAGAGAAATACTACTAGGACTGAGAGTGCCCAGGGTAAAAAATGCCACTGGAAGGGCATTTTTCACTATGGAGTCAGTCCAACAGGAAAGGGTATGACTATAGGCCACTAAATGATGGAAAAGTTCCCCTGCTTGTCCTGGGCTAGAGCTGATGTGTACCTGGTAGACCAGGCCTTGCAAGCAGAGAACTTCCAAATATCAAGAATGGTAAGCAGAAGCCTCTTTTTAAGATGTGAGCAAAAACTGTCGTATGGTAGGTCTCAGTAGCAGTCTGTATAGTCAGGGTTCTCCAAAGCAGCAGAACCCATAGGGTGTGTTTAAGTGATTGGGTCACGTGATTATTGATACTAGCAAGTCCAAAAATCTGCAGTGTGAGCGAAAAAGCTAGGGACCCAGGAGAGGTGCAGTTCCAGTTTAAAGACAGTCTGTGAAGAATTCTCTTGTTTGCAGGAAACCAATCTTTTGGTCTATCCAGATATTCAACTAATTGAATGTACCCACAGACATTATAGAAGGCAATCTGCTTTACTCAAGTTCACAAATTTAAAGGCCAGTACTATACAAAAATACCCCTCACAGAAACATCCAAATAATGTTGGACCAATTCTCTGGGTACCTTTTTTTTTTTAGGGGTTTTTGCTATAGGGCACGTATGCCTGCCAGAAAGGCAGAGAGACAGAAAGCGGGGGGTCATACCCCAAGGGGGATGGTCATGCTGCAGTCCCTTCTCCATTCTCCTCTCGGGATCTTGGGCACGCACGCGCATGCGCCTAGCGTGAGTTTTTTTAGGCCACCGGGTCCAGGACTTGAACTGCGGTCGACGGCATGGGAGTCCAGTGACATAGCCATTGCGCTAATTGCTGTTCCCTTGGGTAGCTTTTGACCCAAACAAATTGACACAATAAACCATCACAGTATCCAAGAGTCTTTGGAAGCTGTTCCATATGTCCACTCCAAAATTCAGTTGTTGCCAATGCAATAATTTTAAGAGGTGATCAGGCCATTAGGGTTTCTCTCTTATGAAGGGGTTGAGGCCCTTATAAAAGGGGCTTAATGAAGCATTAGACTAGCTTACTTTTCTGCCTTCTGCCATGTGTAGATGAAGCATAAAAGCCTTCAATAAAAGGAAGTAAATGAGTGCCTTGGCCTTGGACTTCTAGCCTCCAGAACTGTGAGAAATAAATTTGTTTTTTTTTTAAGTTGCCTAGACTCAGTCTATGCTGCAATAATAATACATGACACTAGGTAACTTAAAAATACATGAGACTAGCACTAATATAGCTTTAATAAATGTCAGACAATGAAAGTAAATTTGCTGCTAAGAGGCTGGCACAAACACCCTTACTATTACCTAGTTTCAATAAAATGGTTTCATATTAAAAAAAAAAAGATTCATGGAAGCCAGTGACAATGAGGACACAAGTTTCCATAAACTTTGGGACACTGCTAAAGCAATCATAAGAGGAAAGTTCATAGCAATTAGTGCAAATAAGAGGAAGATGGAAAGAAGGCTAATGGGCCACCTAACATCAAGCCTCAGAGAATTGGAAAAGCAACAGCAAAAAAATCCAAAAAAATTCCAGGAGAAAGGAAATAATAAAGATCCAAGCAGAAATAAAAGAAAAAGAAAACTAACGTACTATACGGAAAATAAATGAAAGTAAAAACTGGTTCTTTGAAAGGATAAACAAAATTGATACACCACTAGCGAGACTTATTAAGAAGAACAGAGGAAGGAACCAGGTACAACAAATGTGCAATGAGGCTGGTAACATAACAACAGACATGGTAGAAATTCAAAACATCATTAGAGGATACTTTGAACATCTATATGCCAAGAAACAAGACAATCTAGATGAGATGGACAAATTCCTGGACAAATATAATCTACCAAGAATGAGCCAGGAGGATATAGAAAGTCTGAATAAGCCCATAACAAGCCAGGAGATTGAATCAGTAATAAATAACCTCTCAACAAAGAAAAGCCCTGGCCCTGATGTATTCACTTCTGAATTCTACAAAACTTTCAAAGAAGAGTTAATTCCCATTGTGTCCCAGTTATTTCTAAAGATGCAAAAGGGTGAATCTCTCCCTAATTCATTCTATGAAGCCTCTATCACCCTTATCCTTAAAACAGATAAGGACAGGACAAGGAAGGGAAACTATAGACCAATATCTTTAATGAACATAGACGCAAAGATTCTCAACAAGATACTAGCAAATCTCATTCAACAATCTATAAAAAAGATCATACACCATGATCAGGTAGGCTTTATTCCAGAAATGCAAGGTTGGTTCAACATACGCAAAATCATAAATGTAATACATCATATCAACAGGAATAAAGATAAAAAAAGAAAAAAACATATGGTCATATCGATTGATGCAGGAAAATCATTTGATAAGATACAAAGATACAACATCCCTTTATGATCAAGACACTCAGCAAAATAGGCTTACAAAGGTCATTTCTCAACACAATAAAAGCTATCTAAGAAAAAACCATCGCGAACAACATTCTGAATGGAGAAAAGCTGAAAACATTCCCACTAAAAACGGGTACAAGACATGGGTGCCTACTTTCTCCACTCCTTTTCAATATAGTACTGGAAGTCCTCACCAACGCAATCAGAAAAAAGGAAAAAAATTGAAGGCATCCAAATAGGAAAAGAAGAGGTGAAGCTCTCTCTATTTGCAGATGACATGATTGTGTACATAGAAGACCCAATGATTTCTATGAAGTAATTTCTGGGAGTAATGCACGAATTCAGTAAAGTTGCAGGATACAAAATTAATATACAGAAGTTATTCCATGTACCATAGCCATTAAAAGTATAAGATACATAGGAATAAATCTAAACCAAGTTAAAGACCTCCACAAGGAAAACTATGAGAAGCTAAACAAAGAAATTGAAAATGACACAAAAAAGTGGAAGGACATCCCATATTCCTGGATTCGAAGAATTAATATAACCAAAATGGCAATTCTACCCAAATTAATCTACCTATTTAAT
>NW_006160172.1:487790-494965 GCF_000334495.1 Tupaia belangeri chinensis
CAGGCTATGAAGGAGAGACACTGTATGTCCCCACTTAATATATACTGAATGTCCGCACTCTGTAACTGAAACTGACAGGCTAAAGTATGTACAAACACAAGAGGTGGATGTGAATGCCAGATGTGGTGTGTGTGGAGGAGTGGGTCCTGGGGAAGAACATTTGGAGGAGGGATACAGAGACAGCATTGTTGAGACAGAGAGGTAGTGTTGTTATATTTTGATCAACTCGACCGGGGAGAAATGTTCATACATTGAAATGATCACCTTGTAAGCTAAATAATGTAATTGAAGATATAAAAAAAAATGAAAATTTTTAAAAGTCACAACATTCATTTTTAAAAAATGTGCAGTCAAGTTTCTCCCTTTTTTTCTTCTAGGAATGATACCATGCCAGTAAGTCCCTATAGAACATTTCCAGTTTGGCAACAAGCAGTCAGCCCATCATTCACATTTGTACTCAAGATAGCAGTCCCGGGCAAAAAACAAAAACCCTGAATTTAACCCTGGAAAGTGCTCCCAGTCATCTTAAGAAGTAGCACATAGTAACAGGGATGGAAATTCAGAAAGCACATAGCATTTTCATTTCACCTGGGGTCTTGAAGCACTTCCTGAAAACTGATCATGACTTGAAATTTACCTGTAAAAAGAAGTATTCTACCCCATTGGCAGAGTGTAAACTAAGAAACAGAGACCCGGAGAGGCCCCACAGAGTCAGCAAAGGGCCAGGAGAGCTGACATCCCATCTCCTTCTTTGTCCACTGGGTCATGAAAAGTGTCTCTCATGTGTAATTCCATGGAAATGAATCAAGCATAGCTTCTTAGATGGGAATTGGCTGGTAGGGATGACAGGGCTTAATTAGAAACCAGTGGAGCTGCTGTTAATGTTTGTTTCACTCCTCTTCCAAGTTTTTCTTTGAAAGGACAATCCACATCACATCTAGAATCAGAGGGTGTCATCTGAATGTCAGAACTGAGCACTCAGAGAGATCATCCCTCCAGCCCTCACTAAAAGGAAAACTTAGCCCCTAAAACACTGCAAGCGTGGTGAGCACATCAGTACTCAACTCTTGAGTTTCTGCCTCTGAGCAGAAGACCTGCCCTGACAATCCACTGTCTGTGTTTATTGACAAAAGAGAATACACAGATCTTTAGTGAATCAATAAAATGTGTGTGGGGGGGGAGGCATAGAAAGCAACCATGGGGGACCAGCAGTTAGTGTAATGGCTATGTCCCTGGACTCCCACATAGTCGACCACAGTTCGAGTCCCGGACCCAGCGGCTTAAGCTCACGCCGGGCGAGTGTGCATGCATGCCCAAGATCCTGAGAGGAGAATGGAGGAGAAGGTATTGCGGCATGGCCATCCCCCCGGGTGGTGATTTCTCACTTTCTGTCTCTCTGTCTCTCTCTGTCTTTCTGGCGAGCACACGCACACTATAGCAAAAACCTCTCCAAAAAAAAAAAATAAAAAAGTAACCATGGGATACCAGAGACAAAGCAAGAGGAGGGTGAGAGATGTCAAAAGGTGAGAGATAGGGAATTGAGGATGGGAAAAAAGCAAAATATACAGAAACAAGAAATGGAAAATCATTTGTTGCCAATAACACGTATGTTGATGTACTTGATTGAGCCAATATACAGTGTATTCTGGATGGAAATTTTCATTTTGTATATTGTAATTTTATAGAGTGAATGAATGTAAATAAATAAATTTTTAAAAAGAACAGCTGGAGCAGGATCAGACTGGAGAAGCTGTAGTCCATCTGGGAAGAGGGTGACTAGAGGCATGGGCTCTGCAATAGTGTCTGCCCTAAGCAGCCCTTTTGTGGCTTAAAAACACATTTACTGTGTCACATTTTCTGTGGGTCAGGTGTCCAGGCATGCTTAAGTTACCAGCTTGGGGTTCTTCAAAGCTACAATAGGCCATCAAGATTGTGGTCTGCTCTGAAGGCACAACAGGAGAAAGACCCAATTCCAGAATCACTGAGATAGAATCCAGCCCCTGTGAGATATCATATGCAGGTCTCAAGTCTTGACTGGCAGGTGACTGAAGGCTACCCTGTTTCCTGCTAGGAATATCTCCTATTTATGCTATCAGAGCAAGCATGTAAGAAGACTTGGAGGGACCAGCAGATGGCATAGTGGTTGTATCACTGGGCGCATGACTGTAGTTTGAGTCCCAGACCTGTTGGCTTGAAACTGATGCTGAGCCCATGTGCGTGTATGCCCAAAATCCCAACAGGAGAATGGAGGAAAAGGGATTGTGGTGGGGCCATTTCCCCTGGGAGATAATTTCTCTTTCTATCTCTCTGTCTCTGTCTTTCTAGTGAGCACACACATCCCATATCAAAAATCTCTCTTAAAAAAAGGCTTGGAAAAGTATATGAAAAAGATGAAAGTCACTGGCTCATAAACGAATCTTCAGAAGTGACTCCTATGGCCATTTATTTTTATGTTTACTCACTAAAACCAAGTCGTCAGGTCCATCCCTGCGAACAGGGAGAGAGGCTGCACAAGGACTTGAAGATGGAGGTGCACACACTCAGGAACCATGTCTAAGCTGCTTACACACAAGGGGGTTGAAAGAACAGAAGTACCTGTACCCAAAAAGAGAGGGTGGAGAGGCCTTCTTAAAGAAACACCTTCATGGCTCCTGAGAACTAGCCATTATGGGGGAAACAGAAAAATGAAGATTTTCCACTGACAATTCAGCCTCCAGCACACAAACTCACGTGGTAGGAAGACCACTTTCAGACCTCCTGCCTCTATATCTGTCTTTGTCTCTCTGTACCTCTGTCTCTGTCTTTATCTTCTCTCATTTTTAAAATTTTTCCTTTTTAAAATTTTTTAAGGTGAGGCATTTTCTGGGCTTTCTGGCCCCTCCTATCCCTTTATCTTGTTAATAATTCCCTCTCCCCCTCCCAACCCAGGAGTGGAAAGGGAACAAACAGGTCTTCTTGAAGAGACACCTTCATAGCTCCTGAGAATTAGCCATTTCTCTTTCTTTTTTCTTTTTTTAATTTTTTGAGAAGTTTTTTTTTTTTTGGCTATAGGACATGTGTGCTCGCCAAACAGAGAGAGAGAGAGACAGAGAGACAGAAAGCGAGAAATCACCCCCCAGGGGAGATGGCCACACCACAATCCCTTCTCCTCCGTTCTCCGCTTGGGATCTTGGGCACGCACACACATACGCCCAGCATGAGTTTTAAGCCACCAGGTCCGGGACGTGAACCATGGTTGACTACATGAGATTCCAGCCACATAGCCATTATGCTAACTGCTGGTCCCAAGAACTAGCCATTTTTCTAATTTTGGGATTTTGTTGAAATTTTTTTAAATATTAATTTTTTTTAGTTTTATTTAAGAGTTTTTCTCTTCGTTTTTTTCTTCTTTTTCTCTGTTTCTTGTCTTTTTTTCTATTGCTGTTGTTGCTGTTGTTTCTCTCTCTCTGTTTCCTTTTCAGCATGCTCCTCAATGCTCACATCAAACTTCTAAGTTTGGGAAGAAACTGACCATCCACCAGATGACTAGAAATCACTGCAGAACCACAAGAAATATGGGGAAGGAGGAAAATACCTCTCCTCCAAGGGAAAAGGATAACTCCTCTTCATCCACACACAGTTCAATGAAAATGTCTAATAAAGAATTCAGAACATTTGTAATGGCTAAGCTAACATAGATGGAAGAGAAGAGAGACAATGAACTGCAGAAGAGGAAGGAGGAGGGAGTTGACGAGTTCCAGATGGTGAGGAACTTCATGCAAGATCTAAAAGATGAATTTCACACTTTACAAAAGAATCAGATGGAACTGTTAGAGATGAAGGCTATAATACAGGAAGTCAAAAATCTCCCTGGAAAGTATCAAAAGCAGACTATATCAAACAGAAAATAGAATCTCAGATGTAGAAGAAAAAATTGCTGGCCTAGAAAAATCCACCACGAAGACTGAGAAAATGGCCCAAAAATTTGAGAACAACATACAAGAAATACTAGATACAATTAAACGTCCAAACATCTGGATAATAGGCATCCCAGAAGGTGGAGAGACTCATAAGGACATTGATAATCTATTCCATGAAATCCGGCAAGAAAACTTTCCAAACCTGGAGAAGCACTCAAAGATTCAGTCCCAACAAGTACAGAAGACCCCAAATACAATCAACCCCAGAAGATCTTCTCCAAGACACATTATAGCCAGATTGACCAAAAGCACAGACAAAGACAAGATACTAAGACTGCCAAGAGAAAAGGGGATCCCATCAGACTAATGGCAGACCTCTCATCAGAAACAATGCAAACGAGGAAAGAATGGGAAAATATATTCAAAGTGTTAAGGGAAAAGCAGATAAACAAGACCTGAAAGAATTTACCAGCACCAGACCAGATCTCCAAGAAGTTCTTAAGGGAGTGCTATGTCAGTAAAATTAAATGCAGACACACAGAAATAAGAGTTCAAAAACTAAGAAAATGGGCAACTTAATTGTAGGGACAAAGTCTGGAGTTGAGTATAATATCCCAGAATTCAATCGGGAAGATCAAACCACAACAGAAAAAAGATTAAGTACATGAGACTGAACTGATGAAATAGCATTCTGTTAATTGACTAAAATATTGCTGCTTTTCTTCTAAGCTTTGTTGTCTGGTTTTAAGGATTTTTGTCCTGTCTTGAGCTGTCAATAGGCTCATGTACCTACTGTTTGAACAGAATTCTAACCTGATTCTAAGGTTTAAGTTTCAAGGAAATACCCTTACCAGTTCAAAACTGCTTTTCTTGAAATTACCAGCTGAACTTGGTATTGAAAGTAGTTAGATTACCTATGATATTGAGTGATCAACAAAATGTTTGGGGAAAAAGAATTGAAGACAACTGTAGACAGTAGAGATAGTGTAATAAGAGAGTGGAAAAGGGCAGAGGGTCAGACATGGGGTTAAAATATATATATATAGAGAGAGAGAGTTCTGGACACCAGGCGGACTGAGGCTGCAGCCCCGACCCCTGACCCCCAAACCTTTGAGCATCCCCACCGTTCCTCTTCCTTGGAACCCAGGTTGGTTGTCTTGGACTTTAAGATGAACTCCCACCCCACCCCAACTGCAAACCAGATCGAGCCAGCCAGTATTTCCAGACACCAGGTGGACTGAGGCTGCAGGCCAGACCAACCTGGTCCTGTCACTCATCCTTTGTCCCTTTCCTACTAGCCTTTGGACTCTCTGAATTTTGGTGATTTGAATAGCGTGTGGCACACAAAGCACACCATGTGATTTTCCTTTTTCTTTGCTCTTGAGATGTTACTTATTACGTCAGTGGGAGGCTCACCACTCCTTAGAAACAGGGAGGACTTTGGGCCATCCAGGACTAGTTGCAACAGTTAATGGTAATTGTGAACAATAGATAGACCAACCATAATAGAAATCATCACATTTCTAATTCTATACAAGTTTTAACACTCAGAGTTACCTTAAATAAGTTAGGAAGCAACATATATAGTACCTGATGACAGGAAACAATTGCAGAGGCTCAAGAAATATGAGCAACCAACAAAAGGCCTCTCCCTCAAGGGAAATCATCAAGCCTACATCACCCACAGTCAATACAATGGGCATCATGGACATGTCTGATAAGGAATTCAGAATATTTGTAGTGACCAAACTAACTGAGATGGAAGAGAAAAGAGACAAGGAGCTCCAAGAGATGAGGAAGTCCTTTAATGACTTGAAAGAAGAAATGGATAGCTTAAACAAAAACCAGATGGAACTTCTAGGACTGAAGAATGTGATACAGAAAATCAGAACCTCCCTTGAAAGTATGAAAAGTAGGTTATACCAGGCAGAAGATTGAATCTCTAATGTAGAATACAAAACATCTGACCTAGAAAAAAATGTATTTCTTGGGTGTGGTCGTTTCTGAACACAATAAAAGCAATCTATGAAAAACCTACAGCTAACATTATTCTGAATGGGGAAAAGCTGGAAGTTTTTCCTCTCAAAATGTACCAGGCAAGGCTGCCCACTTACTCCACTGCTCTTTAATATAGTACTGGAAATCTTAGCTATTGCAATCAGAGAGGAGAACAATATTAAAGGCATTCTAATAGGCAAAGAAGAGTTGAAAATATCTTTATTTGCAGATGACATGATGGTATACTTAGAAGACCCAAAGGTATCTATGAAAAAACTTCTTGAAGTAATAAGTGAATACAGTAAGGTGGCAGGATACAAAATCAATATCCAAAAGTCTATAGCATTTCTATTTATGAACAACAAGTTGAACGAAGCAGAGCTGAAGAAAGGAATCCCTTTCACCGTAGCCACAAGATGTATAAGATAACTAGGGACAAACCTAACTAAGAAAGTCAATGACCTTTATAAAGAAAACTATGAAAATCTTTAAAAAGGTATTGAAAGTGACATAAAAAAGTGGAAGGATATCCCATGCTCCTGGATTGGAGGAATTAACATAATCAAAATGGCAATTCTACCTAAATTAACCTACATGCTTAATGCAATTCCAATAAAAATACCAGAAATATTCTTCACTGATCTAGAAAAGACAATCATAGATTTTTTCTGGAATCATAAAAGACCTCGTATTGCAAAAGCAATCCTGCACTAGAAGAACGGAGTAGGAGGCATATCACTCCCTGGTACCAAGATATACTATAAAGCTATGGTCATCAAAACAGCATGGTATTGGCATAAAAACAGACATGTGGACCAATGGAATAGAATAGAGACCCCAGAAATAACCCCCAAAGCTTACAGCCTACTGATCATTGACAAAGGATATCAGTCAATCCATTGGGAAAAGGAAAACCTCTTTAGTAAATGATGCTGGAAAAACTGGGTATCCACTTGCAGAAAGATGAAACTGAACCCCTGTCTCTCACCATTAACAACAATCAACACAAAATGGATCAAAGACCCGAACCTAAGACCTCAAACAATAAAACTGTTTGTGGAAAATGCTGGGGAAACTGTGGAGACATTGGAGTAGGCAGAGACTTCTTAAATAAGACTCCCAAAGCACAGGCAATAATCCCTAAAATAGACAAGTGGGACTATGTTAGACTAAGAAGTTTCTGCACAACAAAGGACACAGTATCAAGTGTGAACTGACAACCCTCAGAATGGGAAAATATTTTTGTTAAATATGCCTCAGACAAGGGACTGATAACCA
>NW_006160172.1:495317-497540 GCF_000334495.1 Tupaia belangeri chinensis
TCAGCCATAAAAAATAACAAGACCCTGGAATTTGATAGAAAGTGGTCAGATATGGAGGATCTATTGCTGAGTGAAGTAAGCCAGGCTATGAAAGAAAGATATTGTATGTATCCACTCAATATATACCGACTATCCACACTCTATGGTAGAGAGCAAAAAATTGGAGGACATAAAAGCAGTGAAGGTACTTAACAAGAATAGAATAGCGTGGAATGGGGGAGGTGAAGAGAAGAGGATAGAGAAAGATAGCAGGAGAACAATAGAGAGGCAGGACATTAATGAGAAACAGATATGGCTTATTAACTGTTGATGATGACATGTATAGTACTCTCAACTGGATTGGTCTGTGAAGTATTTCATGATGGGTAAAGTCTTTTTACAAGCAAAATGAGAAATAGCGATTGACTGTTTTAAAAAATAATTAGAATAATAATAATAATGATTGGGAAAATCATATGAAAGATATTGAATGTTGAAGCGGGGAGATTTATGTCTCTGTACTGACGGACATGCATGGCATTCCCTTTTGAAAAAACAATGTAATACACTGTAAAGTTATATGTAATCCAATATAATATAAAGAGTATGATGATAATAAAAATAAAAATAAAAGACAAACAAAAGAATAAAAAAAAAGAAAAATCCACCGCAAATACTGAGGAAATTGCCCCCCAAAATTAGAATATCTGAGAAATACTAGATACCATCAAGCGTCCAAACATCCAGATAATTGGTATCCTAGAAAGCAAAGAGACACATAAGGGCATTGATAATCTATTCCATTAAATCCTACAAGAAAACTTTCCAAACCTAGATAGACACTCAAAGATCCAATCCCAAGAAATACAAAGGATCCCAAATAGAATCCCAAGAATATCTTCTCCAAGACACATTGTAGCCAGATTGGCCAAAACCAGACAAAGACAAGATACTAAGATTGGCAAGAGAGAAATGGCAAGTTACCTACAAAGGATATCCCATCAGGCTAAATCAGGCTAACAGTGGGCCTCTCATCAGAAACAATGCAAGCAAGGAAAAAATGGAAAATATGTTCAAAGTGTTAAAAAAAAAAAAAAAAGCAATTTCAACCAAGAATACCATACCCAGCAAGATTATCCTTCATATGGGAATAAAAGACAAGAATATTCTCAGATAAACTATATTTGGAAGAATTTACCAATACCAGACCAGATCTCCAAGAAGTTCTCAAGGGAGTGCAAAATCAGGAAAATTAAGTGGAGACACACAGAAATTAGAGTTTAGAAATTAAGAAAATGACAGGACCAGCAGTTAGCGTAATGGCTATGTCACTGATATCCCAAGTAGCCAACCACTGTTCAAGTCCTGGACCCGGTGGCTTAAACTCATGCCGGGCATGTGTGCATGTGTGCCCAAGATCCCAAGAGGAGAATGGAGGAGATGGTATTACAGAGTAGCCGTCACCCCTGAGGGGTGATTTATCACTTTCTATCTCTCTGTCTCTCTCTGCCTTTCTGGCAAGTGCATGCGCCCTATAGCAAAACCCTCTCAAAAAAATAAAATAAAATAAAAACTAAGAAAATGGTCAACTTAATCATAGAGACACGTCTGGAGTTGAATACTATATCCCAGAACTTAATCAGGAAGATTGGATCACAACAGAAGATAGATTAAGTACATGAGACTGAACTGGTGAAACAAACATTGTCAGACTAGTTGTCTGTTAATTAAAGTGATTCTCACTCAATTTTGCTTTATTTACATGTTTTCTCAACATAAATTGTATCACTCGAGTTAGCAAAAGACACAGCATTACCTAATAGGCCATAATAACTTGATGCTTTAAAAAATTCAAGAGAGTTTAAAAATCAGATTTATAAGCCAGCCATGGGATCTAAGAGAAAAGAATTGAACAGTGATTCTGAAAATTTGAAAACGGAAGCAGATAAGGGACAAGTCTACGATTGAACTATTACCTTATATTCATTCTACTCAGAGTCTCACCCCTAAAGTCAGATATGTACTCACTGATATGTACAGAGCAGCTGAACTTGCTATTGAAAGTAGTTAGATTACTTAAGAAACTTTGTGAATCAATAAAATGTGGGAGGGGGATGGGAAATGGCAGAGGGTGATAAATAGGGGTAATATATATATGTATGTATATATGTGTGTGTGTATGTATGTGTGTGTGTGTATATATATGTATGTATATGTGTGTGTGTGTGTGTATATATATATATA
>NW_006160172.1:497807-498207 GCF_000334495.1 Tupaia belangeri chinensis
ATAAAAAAATAATAAGTGTTCTATCTTCTTGATCTATTGATCCTTTTACTACAATATAGTGCCCTTCTTTATCTCTTTGAACGGTTTTTGTTTTAAAGCCTATTTTGTCAGAAATTAGTACCGCAACTCCAGCTCTTTTTTGGTTCCCAGTTGCATGGAAAACCTTTTTTCAACAATTCACTTTCAGTCTATGTATGTCTTTCTCCATGAGGTGTGTTTCCTGTAGGCAACAGATAGAGGGTTTCTGTTTTTTTATCCGTTAAGCCAGTCTGTGTCTCTTGATTGGAAAATTTAAACTACTGGTCCCCGATTCCAGACGAATTTTATGATTGTCTTTTCTAGATCTATGAAGAATGTGTCTGGTACTTTGATTGGCATTGCATTAAATATGTAGATTAAT
>NW_006160172.1:498482-515100 GCF_000334495.1 Tupaia belangeri chinensis
CTTTACTGTAATCATGTATTACTTCCAGTAATTTTTCCATGGAGACCATTGGGTCTTCTATGTATATGATCATGTCATCAGTGAATAAAGAGAGGTTCAACTCTTCTTTATATATTCGAATGCCTTTTTTTTCACCTCTTTTCTGATTGTTTTGGCGAGGACTTCCAGTACTATATTAAAAAGGAGTGGAGAAAGTGGGCATCCTTGTCTTGTTCCTGTGTTTAGTGGGAAAGCTTTCAGCTTTTCTCCATTGAGGATGATGTTTGCTATGGGTTTTTCATAGATGGCTTTTACTGTGTTGAGAAATGGCCCTTCTTTGCCAATTTTGCTGAGAGTCCTGATCACGAAGGGATGTTGTATCTTATCAAATGCTTTTTCTGCATCAATCGATATGACCATATGGTTTTTGTCTATTCATGCTGATATGATGTATTACATTTATGGTTTTGCATATGTTGAACCAGCCTTGCATTCCTGGAATAAAGCCTATCTGATCATGTTGTGTGATCTTCTTTATAAGCTGTTGAATATGATTTGCTAGTATCTTGTTGAGAATCTTTGCGTCTAGGTTTATCAGAGATATTGGTCTATAGTTTTCCTTCTTCGTGCTGTCCTTATCTGTTTTAAGGATGAGGGTGATAGAGGCTTCATAGAATGAATTAGGGAGAGATTCACCCTTTTGGATCTTTAGGAATAACTTGAGCAGAATGGAGGTTAACTCTTTTTTGAAAGTTTTGTAGAATTTAGAGGTTAATCCATCAAAGCCTGGGCTTTTCTTTGTTGAGAGGTTATTTATTAGTGATTAAATCTCCTGGCTTGTTATGGCCCTATTCAGACTTTCTATATCCTCCTGGCTCCTTCTTGGTAGATTATATTTGTGCAGGAATTTGTCCATCTCATCTAGATTGTCTCGTTTCTTAGCATATAGATGTTCAAAATATCCTCTAATGATGCTTTAAATTTCTACCATGTCTGTTGTTATGTTACCAACCTCATTGCAGATTTGATTTACCTGGCTCCTTTCTCTCTTCTTCTTAATAAGTCTCACTAGTGGTGTATCTATCTTTTCAAACAACCAGCTTTTACTTTCGTTTATTTTCTGTATAGTATGTTTATATTCTATTTCATTTATTTCTGCCTGGGTCTTTATTATGTCCTTTCTCCTGGAGTTTCTTGGATTTTTTTGCTGTTGCTTTTCCAGTTCTCTGAGGCTTGATGGTAGGTGATCCATTAGCCTTCTTTCCATCTTCCTCTTATGTGCACTAATTACTATGAACTTCCCTCTTATGACTGCTTTAGCAGTCTCCCAAAGATTATTGAAACTGGTGTCCTCATTGTCATTGGCTTCTATGAATCTTAATTTCAGCCTTTATTTTTTCAGTAGTAAGTGGAGTCATCCAGGAGTAGGTTATTTAGTTTCTACGTATTTGGGTATTTTTGAGGATTACTCTTAAAGTTAAAATCAAGTTTAATTCCATCATGGTCGAAGAAGATGCTGGATATAGTTTCTATACCTCTGAATCTGTAGTGACTTGCTTTGTGCCCTATGACGTGGTCAATCTTTGAAAAGGTTCCATGTCGGGATGAGAAAAAAGTGTATTTCAT
Source organism: Tupaia belangeri chinensis (assembly GCF_000334495.1). Taxonomy (NCBI): domain Eukaryota; kingdom Metazoa; phylum Chordata; class Mammalia; order Scandentia; family Tupaiidae; genus Tupaia; species Tupaia belangeri. Next base: position 500,088 of record NW_006160172.1, read on the forward strand.
GGTTTTTGGATGGAAAGTTCTATAGATGTCTGTTAAGTCCATTTGATTTATGGTATCGTTTAGATCCTTGTTCTCTTTACATATTTTTTTGCCTAGATGATCTGTCCAGAGGGTAAAGTGCAATGTAGAAATCTCCAACAATTAGTGTGTTGCAGTCTATCTCCCCTTTTAGATCTAACAGTCTTTCCTTCACGTATCTGGGCACCTGTGTTAGGTGCATAGATATTTATAAGCATTATATCTTCTTAATCTATAGAGTCTCTTTGAACAATTTTTGTTTTAAAACATATTTTGTCAGAAATTAGTATTGCGGACCCGGTGGCTTAAACTCACGCCGGGCGCGTGTGCCTGCGTGCCCAAGATCCTGAGAGGAGAATGGAGGAGAAGGGATTGCGGCGTGGCCATCCCCCCTGGGGGGTGATTTCTCGCTTTCTATCTCTCTGTCTCTCTCTGTCTGTCTGGCGAGCGCACGTGCCCTATAGCAAAAACCTCTCCAAAAAAATAATAATAATAAAAAGAAATTAGTATTGCAACTCCAGCTCTTTTTTGGTTCCCATTTGCATGAAATACCTTTTTCCAATTCTTCACTTTTGGTCTATGTATGTCTTTCTCCATGAGGTGGGTTTCCTGTAGGCAACAGACAGAGGGTTTCTGTTATTTTATTCATTGAGCTAGTCTGTGTCTCTTGATTGGAGAATTTAATCCATTAACATTCAATGTTATTATCAATGTCACAGGATCTGTACCGATATTTAAGTTGGCCGTTGTCTTAGTTGCCTGTTATTTCTTTGTTTCTGGCTGTTGATTCTTTAGTTTTTCTGGAACAGTACTTTCTTCAGGGTTTCTTGAAGAGCTGGTCTGGTGTTGGCGAATTCTTTCAGGTTTTGTTTGAGAAGATTTTAATCTTTTTTTCCCATATGAAGGATAATCTTGCAGGATATCATAGTCTCGGCTAAAATTGTTTCTCTCTTAACACTTTCAATATGTCTTTCCATTCTTTCCTTGCTTGTTTTGTTTCCAATGAGAGGTCTGGTGTTAGCCTGATGGGATGGCTTTTGTAAGTTACTTTTCATTTCTCTCTTGCCAGTTTTAGTATCATGTCTTTATCTGTGGTCTTAGCCTGGCTAAGATTTGCCTTGGGGAAGATCTTCTGAGGTTGATTCTATTTGGGGTACTTTGTATTTCTTGGGTGGCTGTTGTTTTAAATGATTGTTTATCAGAAAAGATCAAAGCTTTTAAGATAGTTTTGACTCCTTCCACTTCTGTTCCCAGTATAACTAATTCCTAAATCTCAAAGGAAGCCTCCTCATTGTGACTTTGAGATCCTCATCTTCATCTGACTTTCCATATTATTCCTGGGTTCAGGTTATGCTCTCCCTGGCTTGGGACATGTATCCTTTCTGCTTGCTTCCATGCACCTCTTATCTTGTCTGGTTTCCCTTCCAAAATGCTTTTCATCACCACATTGCTCTCTGCATCACACAGAACTCTCAGCTTTACTTGGGCCCCCACCACCACCCATGATTCTTTCCTGGCTGACTCTCACCCCTAGCCTGTCATGCCTTGTCCAGGCCCAGCCTGTGCTGCCCTCTACCCCCGGTGCATGACACTGTACCCAGCCTCTATGTCTCTGAGGACTCCCATTTACTGGGACTGCTCACTACTGACTTCCCTCAGCACTTCTGTGCTTGATATATGAGGGGACTTTAAAAAGCTTATGAAAAGTGGAACTGAAGTTTGGGTTTATTTTGGTGCAAAAATTTTGAAATCCTGCATAGTTTTTTTTTTCTATAAACCATTTTCCATGAACTTTTAGGAGACCCCCATACTTTATCTTCTCTTTTTCTCTTAAATATTAACTTAAAATCATTATCCACTAATTTTTAAAAATAAAAATATATTTGCCCTTTACTGAAAATATATCTAATCTTTTTAAAAATTTACTATTTGGGGGGACAAGCAGTTAGCATAATGGCTATGTCGCTGGACTCCCACGTAGTCAACTGCGGTTTGAGTCCCAGACCCGGCAACTTACACTCATGCCAAGCACGTGTGCATGCGTGCCCAAGATCCCAAGAGGAGAATGGAGGAGAAGGGATTGTGGCGTGGCCATCACCCCTGGGGGGTGATTTATTGCTTTCTGTCTCTCTGTCTCTCTCTGTCTGTCTGGCAAGCGCACATGCTCAGAAAAATTTACCATTTTTAATTTAACATTTAATTACATATATCTTTATTGTGTATGACATTTCTTTTCCCAGCATGAATACCATGCATATCAGTCAAAGACAAAGACATTACATATCAACAAAGAGGTTTCATTTTTGCCAATTAAATGTAATTTTTTTCTTTTTCTTATCCTGTTCTGCTCCTTTCTTTCCTCCATTACCCATCCATGTATTACCCCTATCTTTGCTATCTCTAGTATCTACCATTGTCCTCCCTTCTACTATACCTTCCAAACTCTCAGTTACTGCCATAGAATGCAAATAATTGGTATATATTGAGTGGGGAATCTACTTCTTCTTTACAGCCACTGTGTAAATAAGACACAATCACCCTTATTTTATGGTTGAGGAAACTGAGACTCAAGGCTACAAAGCTGATGACAGTAAGTGCCAGCACCCACTCCCAGGAGCCTATGCTCTTTGGTTCCAGGAACTTTTCCTCACTAGATATAAAATGCTGTGTTTTCAGGGTCAGCTTTGTAGCCTGGTGGGTAAGGAAGCCAAATCTCACACAGTCGACTATGGTTCAAATCTTGGATGCCAGTTACCAGTACACACCAAATATCATGATGAGGTGGAGAAATGGAGAAGGGGTTGCAGCATGACCACATCCCATGGGGGTGCTTTTACCCTCCCTCTGTCTCTCTCTCTTTGGTGAGTGCGTGCACCTTCTAGTAATTAAAAACAAAACAAAAAAAGATGGCTGTTCTCCAAGTCTTTTGAATCCCCATTGTAACTGGAAATGTGGTCCAAGGTTAGAAAAGAAAGTTATGCATGTGAATTTTTTTCAGTCTATTTATTTACTTCTTCCATAAAATAAACAGTGACAGAGACAGGCACGTTCCAACAGGATCATCACACAGTGATTCACCCCCAGCCACAGTCAGCCTGGATCCATGAGTATGTGCCTGCCCCACTTGCACAAGAAAGTACACAAATAGGAACCCAGGACCTTCCCCTCTGCACCATGCCTGGTTGCTGATGTGTGTGAACTTCTCACTGACAACTATTTATACCACAATTTATTAAATATTTATAAATTTAAGTAGATAAAAAGGTAAAATCATATTATATAAAAATCTTTTTAACCAAAATACTACATTTTGGGGACCAGTTCTGTAGTGCAATGGTTAAGGGAGCAAGATTCTACATGGCTGACCTTAGTTTGAAGTTTGAATTGTTGTCCTGGTGACTTGAAAAATACAAAGAGTATAGGACACCAGTTCAAGTGAACAGCCTTGCCGGACACAGGTTGCCAGTGGCTGCAGGGCCTAAGAGCCGAGACCTGTGGCTCACTCCCTCCCCCACTCACCTTTGGACTTCAGGTTTTTGTCTTAGGACTTTAAGATGAACTTTCACCCTTCCCACCCCATCTGGACACTAGGTCAAGCAAATGGTCTTGCTAGATGCCAGGCAGCCTGTTGCTGCAGGGCCTAATAGCCAGACCCATGGCTCATCCATTCCCCCATTTTGAACTCTAAAGGCTTCAGTGTTTGCCTGCTGTGTGATCTTTTCTTTGGACCTGAGGTAAAGGTCAGCAACTCAATTTCAGGTGCACCTGTTCCTTAAAAACAGGGAGGCCTTTGGGTAACCTACGACCAATGACAACAGTGCAGGGTGCTGGTGAGCAAAAGGGAGGTGGAGCAAAAGAGATGTTTTCTACTCCAGCACATTTTTTTAATGTTCAGAGATACCTTGATTAATTTAGGAAGGAATGTATAGATCACCAGATGACTAGGAACAATCACAGAAGCACAGAAATATGAGCAACCAACAAAATGTCTCTCCCTCAGGAAAGACATCAATTCCACATCACACACAGACAACACAATAGAAGTTGTGGAAATGTTGTATAAACAATTCAGAATATTTGTAGTGACCAAACTAACTGAGATGCAAGAAAAAGAGACAACAAGCTCCAGGAGATGAGAATGCCCATTCATGATTTGAAAGAAGAAACTTTTTTAAAAAATGGAATGTTACAAATGAAGAATGTGATGCAGTGCTCTCTTCAGCAGTATATATATTAAAATTGGAATTTTAATTTTCTAATCCTGTGCACCTTTTAACACTCAGAGATATCTTGAATAAGTTAGAAAAGAACGTATAGATTACCAAATGACTAGGAACAATCATAAAGTATCAAGAAATATGAGCAACCAACAAAAAGCCTCTCCTCCAAGGGAAATCATCAAGCCCACATCACGCACAATCAACACAAGGACATCTTGAAAATGTCAGATAAGGAATTCAGAATATTTGTAGTGACTGAACTAACTGAGATAGAAGAGAAAAGAGACAATGAGCTCCAGAAGATGAAGAAATCCTTTCATGATTTGAAAGAAGAAAAGAACCAAATTGAACTTCTATGGTTGAAGAATGTGATACAGGAAATAAAAACCTCCTTTGAAAGTATTAAAAGTAGATTAGATCAGGCAGAAGATCGAATCTCTAACGTAGAAGACAAAACATCTGACCTAGAAAAATGTATCAAGAAGATTGAAAAACAACCAAGAAAAATGAGGATAATATATGAGGGATACCATACCATCAAGTGCCCCAATTTCTGGATAATTGATATCCCAGAAAAGGAAGAAAATAATAAAGGCATTGATAATTTATTTCATTAAATCCTGCAAGAAAATTTTCCAAACCAAGAAAGGCATTCAAATCTCCAGACTCAAGAAGTACATAGGACCCCAAATAGTATCAACCCAAGAAGATCCTCTCTCTCCAAGGCACATCATAGCCAGATTGGCAAAAACAAAAGACAAAGACAAGATATTAAAGTTGGCAAGAGGAAAACGTCAAGTTACTTACAAAGGTCACCCCATCAGGCTAACATCGGACCTCTTGGCAGAAATAGTGCAGGCAAGGAAAGAATGGGGAAATACAATGTGTTGAATGAAAAACAATTTCAACCAAGAATACAATACCCAGTAAGATTATCTTTCATATGGGAAAAAAAGGACAAAAACATTTAGAGATAAACAAAATCTGAAGGAATTTACCAACTCCAGACTAGCTATTCGAGTGGTTCTGAAGGGAGTACTGTACCAGGAAAACTAAAAAGTCAGACAGACAGTTATAAGAGAACAAAAGCAACCAAGAAAATGGCTCACTTAATGATAGGAATAGGTCCGAAAATATCGATAATAACATTGATTGTCAATGGATTGAATTATTCAATTAAGAGACACAGTCTGGTTGAATAGATTTAATATAAAAAAAAAAACCCAGAAACCCTCTGTTGCCTAAAAGAAACTCACTTTATGAATTAAGACATACATAGACTAAAAGTGGAGGGCTGGAAAAAGATATTCCATTCAAATGGAAATTTAAAAAGGGCTGGAGTTGTGATATCGATTTCACACAAAACAGGCATCAAGTCAAAGACTGTAAAAAGAGACAAAGAAGGGCAATACATAATAGTAAGTGAGGTAATACAACAAGAAGACATAACACTTATAAATATCTATGCACCCAACTCAGGAGCACCTATATATGTGAAGGAAAAACTGTTGAATCTAAAAGGAGAAATAGGGAGAAACACTATAATTGTTGGAGATCTCAGCACCCCATTATCTCCTTTAGACAGATCTTCTAGTCAAAAAAATAGAGAGATACAGGAACTAAGTGATACTATAAATACAATGGGCTTAATAGATATCTATAGAACTTTCCATCCTAAGACAACAAAATACACATTTTTCTCACCCCAGCATGGAATCTTTTCAAATGTTGACCATATGCTAGGACACAAATCAAGTCTTTACAGATTCAGAGGCAAAGAAACTATATCCAGAATCGTCTCTGATCATAATGGAATTAAACTCAAGATAATTTCAAGAAACACCCTCAAAAATACACAACCATATAGAAACTGAACAATCTACTCCTGATTGACTTCATAACTATTGAAGAGATTAAGTCTGAAATCAAAAAAATTTATGGAAACAAATGATAATTAGTTCACTAGTTTCCATAATCTATGGGACATGGAAAAGCAGTCATAAGAGGGAAATTCATAGGAATTAGTATGCATAAGAAAAAGATGGAAAGGTGGCAAATAGATAACCTTACATCATGCCTCAGGAAATTGAGAAAACAACAACAAAAAAAAATGTCAAGCAATAAGAAATAATAAAGGTTCAAGAAGAAATAAAGGAAATAGAAAATAAACAAACCATACAGAAAATATGTGAAAGCCAAAGTTGGTTCTTTGAAAAGATTAACAAGATTGACGCACCATTGGGTAGACTGATAAAGAAGAAGAAAGAAATAAACCAGATAAATCAAATACACGATGAAACAGGCAACATTACAACAGACATAATAGAAATACAAAATATCATTGGAGGATACTATGAGTGACAATATGTCAAGAAGCAAGATAACTTGGAAGAGATGCACAAATTCCTGGATGCATATAATCTACCAAGATTGAATCAGAAGGACATAGAAAACTTGAATAAACCCATAACAAGCCAGGAGATTTAATCAGTAATAAATAGCCTCCCAGCAAAGAAAAGCCCAGGTGCAGAGGGTTTCACTTCTGAATTCTACAAAACTTTTAAGAAGAGTTAATCCCTATCCTACCCAAATTATTTCTAAAGATCCAAAAGGAAGAAAACCTTCCAAATTCATTTTATGAAGCCTCCATCATCCTCATCCCCAAAACAGATAAGGACATGACAAAAAAGGAAAAACTATAGACCAATATCATTGATGAATATAGATGTAAAAATTTTCAACAAAATGTTCGCAAATGGTATCCAACAACATATAACAAAGATTATTCATCACGATCGCATAGGCTTTATCCCAGGGATGCAAGGGTGGCTCAACATACGCAAGACCATAAATGTAATACACCATAATAACAGAAATAAAGATAAAAACCATATGATCATTTCAATTGATGCACAGAAAGCATTTGATAAAATACAACATCCTTTCATGATTAATACCCATAGTAAGATTGGTATAGAAGGATCATTTCTCAACACACTAAGAACCATCTATGAAAAACTTACAGCTAACTTTATACTGAATGGGGAAAAGCTGAAAGTGTTTCCACTAAAAACTGGTACTAGGCAAAGCTGCCCATTGTCTCCACTGCTTTTTTTAAATTTATTTTATTTTTTTACATTTTTTAAATTTTATTTTCTCTTTTACATTCAATCAAATTATTTAGCTTACAAACTGAGTATTTCTACACGTGAACATTTCTTCCTAGTCCAGTTGATAAAACTATAAAAGTATCTTCAACAAATAACACCACATGTCCTTGTGTCATTAATGCTTGCCCCTTTATTTTTCTTCTAAATGTACTTCCTTAGACTCTACTCTTTCATACACACTGTATCTGGTATTTACATCCATTTATTGTGTTTCTATATCCTTTAGTCAATCAGTTTCAGTCATAGAGTGCAGACACTCGGCATATATTAAGTGGAGACATACAATGTCTCTCCTTCTTAGCCTAGCTTAATTCACTCAGCTGTAGATCTTCTGTATTCTTCCACTTTCTTTCAAAAGTCAAGGTGTTGTTGTTGTTGTTGTTGTTTTTATGGCTGAATAGTATTCCAAAGAGTATATGTTCCACAGTTTGTCAATCCATTCATCTGTTCATGGGCATTTGGGTTGGTTCCATGTCTTAGCAATTGTGAATAGTGACGCAATAAACGCCAATATGCAAGCACTTTTCCAATGAAGAATTCTTCTGTCCTTTGGGTAGAAAACAAAGCGGGATTGCTGGATCATATGGTAGCTCTATTTGTAGATTTTTGAGAAATCTCCAAATTCTTCTCCACAGTGGCTGGACCAATTTACATTCCCACCAGCAGTATAAGAGAGTTCCCCTTTCACCACATCCCCACCAGCATTTACAGTTTTTTTCATCTTAGTCATTCTGACTGGGGTTAGGTGGTATCTCATTGTTGTTTTGATCTGCATTTCCCTTATAATGAGGGATGATGAGCCTTTTTTCATGTGCATTTTGGCTTTTCCTATGTCATCTTTAGGGAGTCTTGTTTTCAACTCATTCTCCCATCTTTTAATAGGATTGTTCATCTTTTTTTCAAACAGCTGGTGAGTTCTTTGTGTATTCCAGTTATTGGTCCCTTACCTGATAAATAATTTACAAAAATATTTTCCCATTCTGAGGGCTGTTGATTCACACTAATTACTGTGTCTTTTTCCATGCATCTTAGTCTGATGTAATCTCACTTGTCTAATTTGGGGATTAACAACTGCACTTTGGGTGTCTTATTTAAGAAGTCTTTGTCTACCCCCAATGTCTCCCAGAGTTTTCCCAGTGTTTTCCAGTAGCAGTTTTATTGTTTGAAGTCTTAAATTTAGATCTTTGATCCACCCTGACTTAATTTTTGTCAAAGGTGAGAGGGAGGGGTTCAGATTCATCTTTCTATAGGTCGAAATCCAGTTTTTCCAACACCATTTGCAGAAGAGATTTTCCTTTCCCCACTGGATTGACTGGTACCTCTTGTCAAAAATCAGTTGACTGTATATTTGGGAGTTTATTTCTCGGGACTCTATTCTGTTCCATTGGTTCACATGTCTGTTTCTGTTCTAGTACCATGCTGTTTTGATTACCACAGCTTTGCAGTATATTTTTGGGTCAGGGAGTGAGATGCCACACACTCCACTCTTCTTGTGCAGAATTGCTATGGCAATTCAGGGTCTTTTATGATTCCAGATAAATTTTCTGATTGTTGGGAACCAGCAGTTAGCATAATGGCTATGTCGCTGGACTCCCACATAGTCGACCGCAGTTCGTGTCCCAGACCCAGTGGCTTTCAAACTCATGCTGGGCACATGTGCGTGCGTGCCCAAGATCCCAAGAGGAGAATGGAGGAGAAGGGATTGCGGCATGACCATCCCCCCTGGGGGGTGATTTCTTGCTTTCTGTCTCTATGTTTCTCTCTGTCTGTCTGGCGAGTGCACGTGTCCTATAGCAAAAACCTCTCAAAAAAAAAAAAGGAAAAAAATAATTTTCTGATTGTCTTTTCTAGATCTGTGAAAAATCTATCTGGTACTTTGATTGGCATTACATTTAATATGTAGATTAATTTGGGTAGAATTGTCATTTTGATTATATTAATTTTTCCAACCCAGGAACATGGGATGTCCTTCCACTTTTTTGTGTTATTTTCAATTTCTTTTTTTATCTTGTCATAGTTTTCCTTGAGGATGTTTTTAACTTCTTTGGTTTGATTTATTCCTCGGTATCTTATACTTTTTGTGGCTATGGTAAATGGAATGACTTTTTTTCAGTTCCATCTCAGTCACCCTGACGTTAGTATATCGAAATGCTATAGGTTTCTGTATATTGATTTTGTATCCTGCAACTTTAATGTATTCATGTATTACTTCCAGAAATTTTTTCAGGGAAATCATTGGGTTTCCTATGTATACAATCATGTCGTCTGCAAATAGAAAGAGTTTCACCTCTTCTTTTCCTATCTGATGCCTTTTCTTTTTCCCTTTTTTCTGATTGCATTGGGAAGGACTTCCAGTACTATATTGAAAAGGAGTGGAGAAAGCGGGCATCCTTGTCTTGTACCCATTTTTAGTGGAAAACTTTCAGCTTTTCTCCATTGAGGGTGATGTTTGCTATGGGTTTTTCATAGATAGCTTTTTTTTTATTTTTTTCTTTCTTTCTTTTTTTTTTTCTTTTTGAGAGAGAGGTTTTTGGTATAGGGCACATCTGCTCACCAGAAAGAGAGAGACAGAGCGAGAGACAGAAAGAGAGAAATCATCCCCCTCCCTGAGTGGATGGGTATGCTCTAATCTCTTCTCCTCTCAGAATCCTGGGCATGCACACACATGTGCCCAGAGTGAGTTTAATCCACTGGCATGGGACTCAAACTGTGGTCAATTACATATGAGTCCAGCAACATAGCCATTACGCCAACTGGTGGGCCCCATAGATAGCTTTTATTGTGTTGAGAACTGACCCTTCTATGCCAATTTTGCTTTTTCTGCATCAATTGATATGACCATATAGTTTTTATCTTTCTTCTTGTTAATATGGTGTATTAAATTTATGGTTTTGTACATATTGAACCAACTTTGAATTCCTGGAAAAAAGCCTACCTGATCATGATGTATAATCTTTTTTATAAGTTGTTGTATACGATTTGCTAGTATCTTGTTGAGAATCCTTGCATCTATATTCACCAGAGGTATGGGTCTATAGTTTTCCTTCCTTGTCTTCATAGAATAAATTAGGGAGAGATTAATTCTTTTGGATATTTAGAAATAACTGGAACAGAATGGGGTTAACTCTTCTTTAAAAGTTTTATAGAACTCAGGAGTGAAGCAATCAGGACCAGTGTTTTTCTTTTTTTGGGAGGTTATTTATCACTGATTCAATCTCCTGGCTTCTTATGGGCCTATTAAGACTTTCTATATCATCCTGGTTCAATCTTGGTACATTATATCTGTCCAGGAATTTGTCCATCTCATCCAGATTGACTTGTTTCTTGGCATAGAGTTGTTCATAGTATCCTCTAATTATGTTTTGTATTTCTACTATGTTTGTTCTTATATTGCCTGCTTCATTGCAGATTTTACCTGGTTCCTTTCCCTCTTCTTCTTAATAAGTCTTGCTAGTGGTGTATCGATTTTATCTTTTCAAAGAACCAACTTTTACTTCCATTTATTTTCTGTATAGTTCTTTTCTTTTTTTTCTATGTCATTTATTTCTGCTCATATCTTTATTATTTCCTTTCTCCTGGGTTTTTTTTTTTTTTTGAATTTTTTGTTGTTGCTTTTCCAGTTCTCTGAAGCATGATGTTAGGTGATCCATTTGCCTTCTTTCTGTCTTCTTACATGCATGAATTGCTATGAACTTCCCTATTATGGCTGCTTTAGCAGTGTCCCAAAAATTATGGAAACTCATGTCCTCATCCTCATTGTCATTGACTTCCATGAATCTTTTTATCTTAGTCTTTATTTCTTCAGTATTTGTGAAGTCATTCAGGAGTAGGTTATTTAGTTCCCAAGTATTTGTGTATATTTTAAGAGTTTCTCTTTAAATTAAAATCAAGTCTACTTCAGGCATGGTTGGAGAAGATGCTGGATATAGTTTCTATGCCTTTGAATCTGTAGAGGCTTCCCTTGTGTTCTATCAGATGGTCAATCTTTGATAAAGTTCCATGTGGGAGTGAGAAAAAAGTATATCTTGACCCAGACCCCTAGGCAGCTTGCGCCTTTGGCAGCAGCTGCCTGGCACATCTCAAGGCACCTGGCGGGCAAGGGGGCACATGGTGCCCACTGCTTCCCTTCCAGACCCCCAGTCCAAGACCCACCCAGACCCCTAGGCAGCTTGCGCCTTTGGCAGCAGGTGCCTGGCACGTCTCAAGTCACCTGGCGAGCAAGGGGGCATGCTGCGCCCACTGCTTCCCTTCCAGACCCCCAGTCCAAGACCCACCCAGACCCCTAGGCAGCTTGCGCCTTTGGCAGCAGCTGCCTGGCACATCTCAAGGCACCTGGCGAGCAAGGGGGCACGCTGTGCCCACTGCTTCCCTTCCAGAACCCCAGTCCAGGACCCACCCAGGCCCCTAGCCAGTGAAACATTGGCCTGACAGGTACTTAAAAGTCAGGACATCTTCCAAATGGCTAGAAGTAGAAGAGCCTCCAGTATGAATAAACAAGGAAATACATCTCCATCAAAGGTATAGAGTAACTCCCCTCCATCTTTAGGGCTAATGGACGATGTTACCAAGAAGTCAGACAAAGAATTTTGAACATTTATGGTGAACAAATTCTTTGGAACAGAAAAGAGACAATGAACTACAGGACATGAGAAAGTCATTCTAAGATATGAAAGAAGAAATGGACACTCTGAGAAAGAAACGGATGGAGCTATTAGAGAAAAAGTCTGGAAGAGAGGAAATCAAAAACTCCCTTGAAAGTATTAAAAGTCGATTAGATGATGCTGAAGATTGAATCTCTGATGTAGAATATAAAACCTCATACCTAGAAAGAACCATGAAGAAGATAGAGAAAATAACTAAAAAACAAGAGGATAATATGCGGAAATACTAGGTTCCATAAGATGCCCTAATATCAGAATAATTGGTATCCCAGAAGGTGAAGAAACCAATAACAGCATGGAAAATCTATTCCATCAAATCCTGGAAGAAAATTTCCCGAGTCTAGAGAGGCACTCAAGTATCAAGACACAAGAAATATAAAAGACACCAGTTAAAATCAACCCCAGAAGATCTTCCCCAAGGCACATCATAGTCAGACTGTCCAAGACCACAGACAAAGATATGATACTAAAACTGGCAAGAGAAAAATGAGAAGTGACATACAGAGGTCATCCCATCAGGCTAACTCTGGACCTCTCAACTGAAACAATGCAAGCAAGGAAAGAATGGGAAGATGTATTGAAAGTGCTAAGAGAGAAATAATATCAACCAAGATTATTGTATCCTGCAAGATTATCCTTCATATGGGAAAAAAAGATTAAAATCTTCTCAGACAAACAAGACCAGAAAGAAGTTGCCAGCACCAGACCAGCTCTTCAAGAAACCCTGAAGAAAATACTGTTCCAGGAAAACTAAAGAGCTAACTGACAGAAACAAAGGAATAAAAGGCTGCTGTGACAATGGCCACTTTAAATGTCGGGACAGATCAAGTTACATTGATAATAACACTGAATGTGAACGGATTAAATTCCCAAATCAAGAGACACAGACTGGCCAAATGGATAAAAAAAAACAGAGACCCTCTATCTGTTGTCTACAAGAAACCCACTTCATCAATAAAGACATACATAGATTGAAAGTGAAGGGTTGGAAAAAGGTTTACCATGTAATAGGGAACCAAAAAAAAGCTGGAGTATCGATACTAATTTCTGACAATATACCCTTTAAAACAAAAACTGTTCAAAGAGACAAAGAAGGGCACTATATTGTAGTAAAAGGATCAATAGATCAAGAAGATATAACTCTTATAAATATCTATGCGCCCAATACAGGAGCACCCAAATATGTGAAGGAGAGGCTGTTAGATCTAAAAGGGGAGATAGACTGAAATACACTAAATGTTGGAGACCTCAACACTGCACTATCCCCTCAGAACAGGTCATCTAGACAAAAAATAGATAAAGAGATACAGAATCTGAATGATACCATAAATGAAATGGACTTAACAGACATCTATAGAACTTTCCATCCAAAAACCACGAAATACACTTTTTTCTCACCCCCACATGGAACCTTCTCAAAGATTGATCACATCATAGGGCACCAAGCAAGCCTTTACAAATTCAAAGGCATAGAAACTATTCCCAGCATCTTCTCTGACCATGATGGAATTAAATTTGAGTTTAATTTCAAGAGAAATTCTCAAAACTACGCATATACATGGAAACTAAATAGCTTACTACTGAATGAAGAAATTGAAAATGACACAAAAAAGTGGAAGGACATCCCATGTTCCTGGATTGGAAGAATTAATATAACCAAAATGGCAATTTTACCCAAATTAATCTACCTATTTAATGCAATGCCAATCAAAGTACCAGACATATTCTTCACAGATTTAGAAAAGACAATCATAAAATTCATCTGGAATAATAAAAGACCCCGCATTGCCAAAACAACTCTACAAAAGAAGAGGGGAGTGGGCAGCATCTCTCTCCCTGACCCAAAAATATACTACAAAGCTGTGGTAATCAAAGCAGCACAAGAGCAGACATGTGGACGAATGGAACAGAATTGAGTCCACAGTAACAAAATCCAAATCATTCAGTCAACTGATTTTTGACATGGGGTACCAGTCAATCCAGTGGAAAAAGGATCACCTCTTCAGCCAATGGTGCTGGAAAAACTGGATTTCCACCTGTAGAAAGACGAATCTGAATCCCTGCCTGTTACCTTTGACAAAATCAAGTCAAGGTGGATCAAGGATCTAAATCTAAGACCACAAACAATTAAACAGCTTCTAGAAAACACTGGGAAAACTCTGGGAGACATTGGGGTAGGGAAAAAAATACATAAGAACCCCAAAGCACAGTCGATAATCCCAAAAATAGACAAGTGAGATTACATCAGACTAAGAAGTTTCTGCATGGCAAAAGACACAATAATTACTGTGAATCAAAAGCTCTCAGATTGAAAAAATATTTTTGTAAACTCTGCATCAGATAAGGGGTTGATAACCAGAATGCATATGGAACTAAAGAAACTGTTTGGAAAAAAGATGATCAACCCTATTAAAAGATGAGAGAAGGAGTTGAAAAGAACATTCACTAAAGATGACATACGAATAGCCAGAAGGCATATGAAAAAATGCTCAACGTCCCTCATTGTAAGGGAAATGCAGATCAAAACAACAATGAGATACCACCTAACCCCAGTCAGAATGGCTAAGATTAAAAAAAAAAATGTTAAGTGTTGGCAAGGATGTGATGAAAGGGAAACTCTCTTACACTGCTGGTGGGAATGTAAATTAGTCCAACCACTGTGGAGAACTATTTGGAGATTCCCCAAAAATCTACAAATAGAACTGCCATATGATCCAGTAATCCCATTTCTCAGCATCTACCCAAAGGACAGAAGAATTTCTCATTGGAAAAGTGCTTGCACCTCGATGTTTATTGTGGCACTTTTCACTATTGCTAAGACATGGAATCAACTTAAATGCCTTCGTATGACTGAATGGATTGAAAATCCATGTCACATATACTCTATGGAATACTATTCAGCCATTAAAAATAACAAAACCCTGGCTTTTGACAGAAAGTGGAA
>NW_006160172.1:516131-518929 GCF_000334495.1 Tupaia belangeri chinensis
GAGTTTTAAGCCACCGGGTCCGGGACACGAACCGCGGTCGACTACGTGGGAGTCCAGCGACATAGCCATTACGCTAACTGTTGGTTCCCAGTGAGATGGACTCGATGCCACAATCCTCCAGTCTCCATAGGTTTTTGCCATAGGGCAGGCACCACCACACCCTATGTCTCTTGATAGGAGAATTTAATCCATTTACATTCAATGTTGTTATCAATATTTCTGGACTTGTCCTGATGTCTTTTTTTTTCATTTTTTATTTACATTTTTTAATACATTCAATCACATTATTTAGCTTACAAGGTGATCATTTTAATATGTGAACATTTCTCCCCAGTCCAGTGGATAAAAATATAACAACACTACTTCCCTGTCTCAACAATGCTGTTTTCTTATCCCTCCTTCAAATGTTTCTCCCCAGGCCCAACTCCTCCACACACACCACATCTGGCATTCACATCCACCTCTTGTGTTTGTAGATCCTTTAGCACATCCGTTTCAGTTATAGAGTAAGGACATTCAGTATATATTAAGTGGGGACATACAGTGACTCTCCTTCATAGCCTGGCTTGTTTCACTCGGCAGTAAATCTTCCCTATTCTTCCACTTTCTATCAAAAGCAAGGGTTTTGTTGTTCTTAATGTCTAAATAGTATTTCATAGAGTATATGTGCCACAGTTTTTCAATCTATTCATCCGTACGGGGGCATTTGGGTTAATTCCATGTCTTAGCAATTGTGAAAAGTGCCACAATAAACATCGAGGTGCAAGCACTTTTCCAATGAGAAATTCTTCTGTCCTTTGGGTAGATGCCGAGAAATGGGATTACTGGATCATATGGCAGTTCTATTTGTAGATTTTTGAGGAATCTCCAAATTGTTCTCCACAGTGATTGGACTAATTTACATTCCCACCAGCAGTGCAAGAGAGTTCCCCTTTCACCACACCCTGACAACACTTATCATTTTTTGTTTTTTTAATCTTAGCCATTCTGACTGGGGTTAGGTGGTATCTCATTGTTGTTTTGATCTGCATTTCCCTTACAATGAGGGATGTTGAACATTTTTTCATATGCCTTCTGGCTATTCGTATGTCATCTTTAGTGAGTGTTCTTTTCAACTCCTCCCATCTTATAATAGGGTTCATCATCTTTTTTCCAAACAACTTCTTTAGTTTCTTTTGTATTCTGGTTATCAATCCCTTATCTGATGCATAGTTTATAAAAATATTTTCCCGTTCTGAGAGCTGTCAACTCACAATAATTACTGTGTCTTTTACCATGCAGAAACTTCTTAGTCTGATGTAATCCCACTTGTCTATTTAGGGGATTATCGACTGTGCTTTGGGGGTCTTATGTAAGAAGTCTCTCCCTACCCCAATGTCTCCCAGAGTTTCCTCAGTGTTTTCTAGAAGCAGTATAATAGTTTGGGGTCTTAGATTTAGATCCTTGATCCACTTTGACTTGATTTTTGTCAAAGGTATGAGGTAGGGGTTCCGATTCATCTTTCTACAGGTCGAAATCCAGTTTTTCGAGCACCATGTGCTGAAGATGTGATCCTTTTCCCACTGTATTGACAGGTACCCCTTGTGAAAAATCAGTTGACTGAATGATTGGGGATTTATTCCTGTGCACTCAATTCTGTTCCATTGGTCCACATGTCTATTCCTGTGACAATACCATGCTGTTTTGATTACCACAGCATTGTAGTATATTTTTGGGTCAGGGAGAGAGATGCCGCCCACTCCGCTCTTCTTTTGTAGAATTGTTTTGGCAATGCGTGGTCTTTTATTATTCCAGATAAATTATATTATTGTCTTTTCTAAATCTGTGAAGAATGTGTTTAGTAATTTGATTGGCATTGCGTTAAATAGGTAGATTAATTAGGGTAAAATTGCCATTTTGGTTATATTAATTCTTCCCATCCAGGATCGTGGGATGTCTTTCCACTTTTTTGTGTCATTTTCAATTACTTTTTTTAGCTTCTCATAGTTTTCCTTGTGGAGGTCTTTAATTTCTTTGGTTACATTTATCCCTACGTATCTTATACTTTTAGTGGCTATGGTAAATGGAATAACTTTTTTCAGTTCTATCTCCGTCTGCCTGTTGTTTGTATATAGAAATGCTATAGACTTCTGTATATTAATTTTGCTTCCTTCAACTTTATTGTATTCGTGCATTACTTTCAGAAATTTTTCATGGAAATAATTGGATCTTCTATGTACACAATCATGTCATCTGTGTATAGAGAGAGTTTCACTGCTTCTTTTTCTATTTGGATGCCTTTTATTTTTTCCTCTTTTCTGATTGCGTTGGAGAGGACTTCCATTGCTATATTGAAAAGGAGTGGAAAAAGTGGGCATCCTTGTCTTGTACCCATTTTTAGTGGGAAAACTTTCTCAGCTTTTCTCCATTCAGAATGATGTTCGTGATAGGTTTTTCATAGATAGCTTTTATTGTGTTGACAAATGACCGTTCTATGCCGATTTTGCTGAGTGTCTTGAACATAAAGTGATGTTGTATCTTATCAAATGCTTTTTCTGCATCAGTGGATATGACCATATGGTTTCTGTCTTTTTTCTGTTAATATGGTGTATTACATTTATGGTTTTGCATATGTTGAACCAACCTTGCATTCCTGGATTAAAGCCTACCTGATCATGATGTATAATCTTTTTTATAAGTTGTTAGACGCGGTTTGCTAATATCTTGTTGAGGATCGTTGCGTCTATCTTCATCAGAGATATTGGTTTATAGTTTTCCTTCCTTGTCCTGTCCTTATCTGTTTTGATGATAAGGGGGAT
>NW_006160172.1:519592-528926 GCF_000334495.1 Tupaia belangeri chinensis
ATGGAAACTCATGTCCTCATTGTCATTGGCTTCCATGAATCTTTTTATTTCAGTCTTTATTTCTTCAGTAGTTGTGGAGTCACTCAGGAGTCAGTTATTTAATTTCCATATATTTTAATATTTTTGAGGATTTCTTTTGAAATTAAACTCAAGGTTAATTCCATCATGGTTGGAGAAGATGCTGGATATAGTTTCTATTCCTTTGAATCTGTAGAGGTTTGCTTTGTGCCCTATTTTGTGGTCAGTTTTTGAAAAGGTTCCATGTGGGGGTGAGAAAAAAAGCTTATCTCGTGGTTTTTTAATGGAAAGTTCTATAGATGTCTGTTAAGTCCATTTCATTTATGGTATTATTCAGATTCTGTATCTCTTTATCTATTTTTGTCTAGATGATCTGTCCCAGAGAGATAGTGCAGTGTTAAGTTCTCCAACAATTAGTGCATTGCAGTCTATCTCACTTTTTAGATCTAACAGCCTTTCCTTCACGTATTTGGGTGCTCCTATGTTAGGCGCATAGATATATATAAGAGTTATATCTTCTTGATCTATTGATCCGTTTACTACAATATAGTGCCCTCTTTGTCTCTTCGAACACTTTTTGTTTTAAAGGCTAATTTATCAGAAATTAATATCGCAACTCCAGCTCTTTTTTGGTTCCCTATTGCATGGAAAACCTTTATCCAACCCTTCACTTTCACTCTATGTATGTCTTTATCGATGAAGTGGGTTTCCTGTAGGCAACAGAGTGTCTCTGTCTTTTTATCCATGTGGCCAGTCTATGTCTCTTGATTGGGGAATTTAATCCATTCATATTCAATGTTATTATCGATGTAACTGGGTCTGACCGGACATTTTAGTTGGCCATTGTCACAGCAGCCTTTTATTCCTTTGTTTCTGTCAGTTAGCTCTTTAGTTTTCCTGAAACAGTACTTTCTTCAGGATTTCTTGAAGAGCTGGTCTGGTGCTGGCAAATTTTTTCAGGTCTTGTTTGTCTCAGAGGATTTTAATCTTTTTTTTTTTTTTCCCCAAATGCAGGATAATCTTGCAGGATACAATAATCTTGGTTGAAATTGTTTCTCTCTTAGCATTTTCAATACATCTTCCCATTCTTTCCTTGCTTGCATTGTTTCCGTTGAGAGGTCTGGAGTTAGCCTGACAGGATGACCTTTATGTGTCACTTCTCATTTCCCTCTTGCCAGTTTTAGAATCATGTCCTTATCTATGGTCTTGTATAGTCTGGCTAAGATATGCCTTTGGGAAGATCTTCTGGGGTTGATTCTAACTTGGGTCCTTTGTATTTCTTGGGTCTTGATTCTTGAGTGCCTCTCTAGACTTGGCAATTTTCCTTCCAGGATTTCATGCAATAGATTTTTTATGCCATTATTAGTTTCTTCACCTTCTGGGATGCCAATTATCCTGATATTTGGGCATCTTATGGAATCTAGTATTTCTCATATATTATCCTCGTGGTTTTTTGTTATTTTCTCTATCTTTTTGGTGGTTCTTTCTAGGTCAGAAGTTTTATCTTCTACATCAGAGATTCTATCTTCAGCATGGTCTAATCGACTTTTAATACTTTCAAGGGAGTTTTTGACTTCTTCTATTCCAGACTTCATCTCTAATAACTCCATCTGGTTCTTACTCAGAGTGTCCATTTCTTCTTTCATATCTTGGAATGACTTCCTCATCCCCTGTAGTTCGTTGTCTCTTTTCTGTTCCAACTCAAAAAATTTGTTCACCATAAATGTTCAAAATTCTTCAACATTTTGGTAACATCATCCATTAGCATGAAAGATGGAGGGGAGTTATTCTGTACCTTTGATGGAGATGTATTTCCTTGTTTATTCATATCTGAGGCTCTTCTTCTACTTCTAGCCATTGGAAGAACTTCCCTTAGCTATTTACATTATGCAGTGCCAAATGTTCATAATGTAACAACATAAAAACCTTTACAATCTGTATTAGTCTTTGAACCCAGGTATTGTTTGCTAAAAATCATTCACTTCTATTTATACTAAGCTAGTTCGGATTTAACACTAAGGATGTGACTAGGTTACAATTTTAGATAAGAAAAAGCAAATAAAAAAAATACACACAGGAATAAAGAAAAAGTCGTGTGTTGTGCATTAGCACGCCGTGCAATTTCGCCAGAGCAAGCAATGCCCCTGCCTCAGGATTACTGGCTGGCCCGCTGAGTCTGTGGCCTGCTGCTGGGGACAGGAGAGGCTGTGGGAGGAGGAAGACCAGGAAATTAACAAGAGAATAAGAAGCAGAAAGTACAAGCCACCCACCTAAGAGGTGGGCGCTTGGGCTGGGGGTCTGCAGGTGAGGTGAGGGAACAAGCAATGCCCCTGCCTCAGGATTACTGGCTGGCCCGCTGAGTCTGTGGCCTGCTGCTGGGGACAGGAGAGGCTGTGGGAGGAGCCTTGTCCTGATGTTTAAGTTGGCCATTGTCTTGGTTTCCTTTTATTCCTTTATTTTTGGCTATTAATTGTTTCATTTTTCTGGAACAGTAGTCTCTTCAGGGTTTCATGAAGAACTTCTCTGGTGTTGGCATATTCTTTCAGGTTTTGTTTGTCTGAAAAGAGTTTTTCTTTTTTTTCCCATATGAAGGATAATCTTGCAGAATACAGTAATCTTGGTTGAAATTGTTCCTCTCTTTTTTTTTTTTAAATTGTTCCTCTCTTAAAACTTTAAATACATCTTCCTATTCTTTCCTTGCTTGCATTGTTTCCATTGAGAGGTCTGGTGTTAGCCTGCTGGGATGACTTTTGTAAGTCACTTTTTGTTTCTCTCTTGCCAGTTTTAGTATCATGTCTTTATCTGTGGTCTTGGATAGTCTGGCTAAGATGTGCCTTGGGGAAGATCTTCTTGGGTTGATTCTACTTGGACTTCTTTGTATTTCTTGGGTCTGGATGCTTGAGTGCCTCTCTAGACTTGGAAAATTTTCTTCCAGGATTTCGTGAAATAGATTTTCCATGCCCTTATTTGTTTCTTCACCTTCTGTAATGCTAATTATTCTGAAGTTTGGGTGTCTAATGGAATCTAGTATTTCTCGTATATTACCCTCATTTTTTTTGTTATTTTCTCTATCTTTTGGGTGTTTTTTTTCTAGGTCAGATGGTTTATCTTCTTCATTGGAGAGTCAATCTTCAGCATGGTCTAATCAACTTTTAATACTTTCAAGAGAGTTTTTGATTTCCTGTATTATAGAATTCACCTCTAATAGCTCCATCTGGTTCCTTCTCAGAGTGTACATTTCTTCTTTCATCTCATGGAAGGACTTCCTAATCTCCTGTAGTTTATTGTCTCTTTTCTGTTCCAACTCATAGAATTTGTTCACCATGAATATTCTAAATTCTTTATCTGACACTTTGGTAACATCCTCAGTTTTTAGGAGAGATGGAGGGGGGTTACTCTGTTCCTTTAATGGAGACATATTTTCTGGTTTATTCAGACCTAAGGCTCTTCTTCTACTTCTAGCTATTGGAAGATATATTCACTTTTGAATACCTCTCAGGAGACTGTTCTTTGACTAGGAGCAAGTATGTTTCCCTTTTGCTATGAATTGATATGTGCAGAAGTCTCTCTTCTGTTGTTTTTAGCAATGTGGTCTCAAGATATGTACTCTCTTCAGGTGTCTGAATATCAGTATCTCCTTATTCACAGGAGGTTCAGTACAGGGGAGGAATGCAGGGAACCTTACAATACTAGGGAATTTCAGAACCGTGATTCTAGACCTGTCTAATTGCTCTGGCAGGGTGAAGGATGAGAAAGAGAGGATGATATAAGAGGAAAGAAAAGAGAATAGAGGAGAATAAAGAAATTCACATGCTGCATGTTAGAGGGCACATTATTTAGCCAGGGGCCAAAAGATGGAACTGGAGCTCTCCTGCAGAGAAAGGGCTAGTCTGTGGGACAAGGGAGAGGAGGTTATTAACAAAACAAAAAGGAAGAGCAAAGAAAAAAATAAAAACTTGCCTACCTGTCTAGGGGGTTGGGTCATGGTCTTGGGAGACTGGAAGTGGGGCAGGGGACAGTGATACCCCTGCCTCAATTTCCCTTCCTGGCCAGAAGCCTAGATATGAAACTGGAGCTCTCCTGCAGAGCAAGGACCAGTCTAAGGGGTTGGGTCCTAATATTGAGAGCCTGGAAGTGGGGCAGGGGGCAGTAGTGCCCATGCCTCAATTTCCCTTGCTGGCCAGGGTCCTAGAGATAGAACTAGAACTCTCCTGCAGAGGAAAGCCCAGTCTGTCTAAGGGATTGAGTCCTGGTCTTGGGAGCCTGGAAGTGGGGCAGGGGTCAGTGGTGCCCATGCCTCAATTACTGTTGCCAGCCAGAGGCCTAGATGTGGAATTGGAGCTCTCCTGCAGAGCAGGGACCAGTCTGAGGGACAAGGGAGAGGAGGGTATTCCTTTCTAACCATTTTTATCTTGTGGTTTTTTGCATACTTTGATCTGAAGTTGACATAGGCAAAGGAACCACAGTATTATGATATGTTTCACCCAAGTTGTTTTGATCTTCTTGTCAGCTAATTGCATTTTCAGAACATGTTACAAGTTGGCTAAGGTAAAATGGTGATGGTTTTGGAAACCATGCCCAGTGCTTTGCCTTGCTATAGACCTTGGCTGCTAATTCAGCCACAGGATCTTTGAGTTAGGGAAACTGTAAACCATGGAACTTTAGTGATACAAGAGCTCAGTAGATATGTGCCAATCCACTCATTTTATTAATATTTGTAACTACAAATGACATTTTTCCATGTGTTCTGAAAAGTTTTTGTAAATGGTACCAGCAGTTAGTGTAATGGCTATGTTGCTGAACTCCCATGTGGTCGACCACAGTTCAAGTCCTGGACCCGGTGGCTTAAACTCTTGCTGATGCGTGTGTGTCCGTGCCCAGGATCCCGAGAGGAGAATGGAGGAGAAAGGATTGTGGCATGGCCATCTCCCCTGGGAGGTGATTTATTGCTTTCTGCCTCACTGTCCCTCTCTGTCTCTCTGGCGAGTGCACATGCTCTGTAGAAAAAAAAAAAGTTTTTGTAAAAATTCTACATATTTTAGTGAAAAAATGACAACCCTGTTTTTAAGTTCATATGAGGAAGAGGAAAGACTAAACTTGTAATAAGCTCCTTAACAGTCTGGTACTTTCTTTAGTTATCTTGGTACCGCCTGCCTCATGCAAAATGTTAAATGCATGTCTGAAGTACTGAAAACAAGTCCGGTTGCTTAAATAAGCTAGAATTTGAGAAGTGTGATATTTCAAAACTAAAAGGAAACAAGAGATCATCCAATTCTAGCCCTTCTTTTTATCAGGCAGGCTCAGAGCTGCTCTGTGACCAGCTCAAGTCAGGCAGTGAGTGAGTGGCATGCTGTGATGGGACCCTGTCCTGAACTCCCAAACTCATGCTCACTAGCTTCACAACTCTTCCCACTTGGAATTCCCTCAGTCATACACCTGTCAGACTTTTGGGTATACTGTGAGAGGGAGGTCACCATCCTGGGAATTAAAATGTAACCAACATGCTAAGTCCAGTACACATCCAAGCAATTCACAGGTTGTACATGCTCTCACTAGATCAACCAAATATATTGCTTTTTTTCTTTATTTATGACAGAGCACATGTGTGCACACATGACCCCTTTTCTCCAGTCCTCTATCCCATTCGATTTTAGTCACTCTTGCAAGTGTCTTGTGTGTTTCAGGCTAACTGGGCCAGGGATGTAAACCTTGGTTGCCATGTGAATCCAGCTCCTATTGAGCAATAAATTACAGTTTCAACATAGAGCGGGTCCTACAGTTAATTATTTCATTCCTTTCCTTCTTTTCTTTAATTTAATCTTTTTGCCATAGGGCATGCATACTAGCTGGAGAGAGACAGAGAGAGAGAAAGTGAGAAATCACCCCCTACAGGGAATGGTCACTTCACCATCCCTTCTGAGTCAAAGAGGATCATGAGTTTGAGGTCAGTCTAGGCAACCCAGTAAGTCTCTCTCTCTCTCTCATACAATCACAAATAATATACATATCATTAAGCACATTTTATATATTATTAAGAAATTTTTTTGCCCAGGACAGTATTTCTGAGTGAGGTATAATTATGCTCCTCTCAAGCCCATGGGGGCATGTGGCCATATCTGTGGATGTTTTTAGTTGTCACAATTGTGGTACTACTGCTGCCATCTACCTAGTGGGTAGAAGCCTAGGATGCTGAGAAACATCCCACAATGTCCAGGATGGAGCCAACAGTGAGAATCACTGAATTTTTAAAAATGCCAATAGTGCAAGGTTAAGAAACCTTGGCCTCACTAGGCTGATATGCCAGACAGATGTTCAACTATTAATAGTTTCACGCTGTTTTATTGGTCTATACTTTAGTTCATGCCACCTCCTAATATTCTGCTTTGTAGTCCCCTGACTGACTTGTCTTTCAAAAGCTTCTGCTTGGTTTCACATCTTCAAGAAAACCTTTCACATCTGAAGTCTAGGCTGAATGCTCCTTTTCTAAGCTACAAAGGTGCCTATGCAATCCTCTAGTTTTCTGCATTAAATAAAATGATTATTTATGCATTTGTCACTTTAACAGATGATAAGTTCCTTGAAGACAAATTCTGTTTTCTAATTATCCTTGACAAATCATATTCATCAATGTAACTCAATTGTATGAACTATGTCTAAGATAGATGATGATCAAAGATATCCACACTTTAGGTCTGACTCAGATTGTCCTTGACACTGCTTCATGCTCAAGGCTAGAGTCTGCTGCTTCCACAACTCTAGAGTACTTGGTTATTTCTTGTCTATTCACTCTTCTGTTCAATCATAGCACTCTTCCCAGAAGTCTGATACCATAATGCATGGGTCATAGAAGCCTGTCTTTCAGTTTTTCTGGTTATATAATTCAGAGTGAGCTTCTAGGATTCCTATCATCATACCTGGTTCATTGTTCTCTGCCATCCAGAGTCTTCTGGATCACACTCAGCTCACTTCTCATCCCTGCATGATGACTGGCTAAGTCAACGCATTGCCTTAGTCCCCAGCTGAATGGGTGTTCATCTTTACTGGGAATTCTTCTTATTTCAAAACTGATGTTTCTTCTTGTGCCAACCCAAAAGTGCTTACTGAGTAATGCCTCTACATTCTGATTTCCTTAAGCTTAAATTGTCAGTCCTTCAAGGTTAATGAACAGTCAAGCTCTTCAGTGGGTTTGCCTAGTAACTAATTTGTCCCAAGCTAGGCAGTTTTTTCAAATATTAACTGCTCCTCTAGCCAAATCAAATAGGAACCCCCCCAAAGAACTTCAAATATGAATTCATGGCTGCTAGAACCTGAACTAACAGAGGTATTTTAGTTCATGAATAATTTTTAATTATGAAAACAAAGCCTAAATTAGTTCAGCAACTGCTAAGTCCTAAGAACAGAAACACCAGCAGCAGACAAAGGAGACATCCTAAACAGTCAACTCTCCTGACTTACGTGAGGATGCCGACAAGTGACACAACACCATAACTGCAAAGTGTTTTCTTAACACTAAAAGAAATAAAAAACAGCTAGTAGTACCTGTGACAACACAATGGTTAACAACAATTTCAAAGAGAACTTAGTTTACCTTTTCATTTATCTTTGCAAAATTATTTTTTTCCTTAAGAGTAAATAATAAGACAGATAAATTTAGAGGTACATGAATTCAGACAGAGGCTGTCTTGTCTTCTAAGGAAACAGCAATCAATGGACAGTGGATATAGGAGAGAGGAAACATTCCAACTTTCTTTAACATTTCTAAACATAAGTTTTTTTTTTTCATTTTGTTTTAAATGGCAGAGGGTCTTTGAATGCATGTGTACACAGTGAGAGAAACAAGAGAGAAACAGAGAACCCCGATGGGCTCTGGTCATGACACAATCCCTCTTCCTCTTATTCTTCATCTCTTCAGGATTTGGGGCATGCATGCACATACACACCCAACATATTTTTCAAGTCACTTGGGCCAGGACTCCCTGGTCAGTCATGTGGTACCTGATTCTGCATAGCACTTAATCACTGCATTATGGGCTGCCACTAAACATAAAGTTTTGACAAGGCGAACCATTTAGAAATAGACGTCACTTAAAGGGTAATGGTACATTGTCACAAATGTCATTCTAGAACTGAAAAACGACAAGCTTATGCTCTACACAATGCCATGGCTATTCTCATAGTAGAGCATAAAAAGAAATGAGAAAGTGATTATAATACCTTAGTATCAAGACCAGCAGAAGTATAAACTAAGAGAGTAACTTGACTAACATTCATTACACTAAATGAAATAACATGATTAGGTAGAAAATTTAAACTGCTGAAAATACACTGAATAAAAAGACATCATAAGAAATTTAATTTGGAGCCCAAAATGAAATGAAGTAATGTCTCCATCAGATATAAATGTGTACTTTATTATTTTTTTTTTTTTTAGTTTTCAGGAGAGTGCATAAGCATGACAGTAAGAAAGAGAGAGAGAGAAAACAGGAGCACTCTTTGTGGGGGATGGTCATGCAGCAACCCCTTCTCCCCAATTTCTTCCTCCTTTTGGACTTTTGGACATGCATGCACACATGGCTGGCTTGTTTTTCAAGCAGCCTGGGTCTGGGACTCAAATAGTGCAGTCAGCAATGTGGTTTCCAGCTCACCTTAACCACCATGCCACTGGCTGGCTCTGTATATTTTTTAAAATAAGAATTAATTAATAATAACAACAGGACCAGCAGTTAACATAATGGCTATGTCACTGGACTCCCATGTAGTCGACCACGGTTCAAGTCCCGGACCCAGTGGATTAAACTCACGCTGGGCGCATGTGCGTGCACACCCAAGATCCCAAGAGGAGAATGGAGGAGAAGGGAATGCTGTGTGGCCATCCCCTCTGGGGGGTGATTTCTCACTTTCTGTATCTCTGTCTCTGTCTTTCTGGAGAGCGCACACACCCTATAGGAAAAAAAAAACCTATAAAAAATTGTAATAATAATAACAACACATTTTTATCTTATATCATAGAGGTCTACTCTTGGAAGCTGAAGAAGAACTCAAATACTGATATTTTAGAAATATCAAACATTGTTGAGACAGGGCGGAAGTGTTGTTATATTTTGATCAACTCGACCAGGGAGAAATGTTCACATATTAAAATGATCACCTTGTAAGCTAAATAATGTGATTGAATGTATTTTAAAAATGTAAATTAAATAAATAAATAAATAAACAAATAAAAATTTTTAAAAAATAAATATCAAACAAATTGAGCCTGGCAGGTAGGGTGGTAATTAAGGGTGCTGGACCCCCACATGGCCGGCCATGGCTTTTC
>NW_006160172.1:529052-531849 GCF_000334495.1 Tupaia belangeri chinensis
TAAAATATCAAATACTTGTAAATATGTTAAAAGTATAAACTATTTTAAAGAATAACTTAAAAATATGGAAATAAAACAGTAGTTTTCTGTCTTATTGTCTTATATTTAAAGCAAAATTGATATTTTTTAAAATTTAAATGTTTCATAGGAGAATTTGAGAAGACCAGTTTCATAGCACAGAAGTTAAGCCCCTTGCAGGGATAACCAGGCCCCATTCAGTGTGCTCTCACAGTTGTTCTCTCCTTCTGGTGAGTGCAATCACCCTCTGGCAATTAAAAATGAAAAAAAGAATTGAAGAAATTCTGCAGGTGACTATCATAGCCAAATAGTAACAGACATATAGTTTCACACAAATAAACAAACTGAGTTTGCTTTGATGAACTAGGATAAGCCTATAGATAAAATGACATGAATTTACTGCCTAATTTTCTTATCTGAGCAGAATTATTGTCAGCAAAACATTACATCAATTCTGACTAGAAAGCAGGTCATTCATTGTATGTATAAATCTCTCCTAAGTAAAGGCTTCCTTCTTGGAACAGAATAGGCAATTTTTACACACATGCACGCTTACACATTTTCAAATACTGAACTGAGGTATTCACAATGTCCCGATGTGAAAAATAAATTTCTTTATCGATTGCTTAGGGAGTCAAAAAAGTCACTATCTTTCTCCATCCCATCCTTTTCACACCACTTTGCTAAGGTCTGTTACTTTTTAATACTTCCCTTAGCTATTTACATTATGCAGTGCCAAATGTTCATAATGTAACAACATAAAAACCTTTACAATCTGTATTAGTCTTTGAACCCAGGTATTGTTTGCTAAAAATCATTCACTTCTATTTATACTAAGCTAGTTCGGATTTAACACTAAGGATGTGACTAGGTTACAATTTTAGAACCATACAATCTTTTATATCTTCCACACCTTGGAAATAGCTATCACTAAAACAGTACCCAAGACATCATGGATATTTAACATTTTTTAAAATGGCGTTAAAAAAACAGACTTTGGTTGGAAATGTCAAAGTAAAAACAGGTGAAGAGACTTACTAAAATGGTTAAGATGCATTTTAGGACTGATAACAATTTAAACTTACACTTTTTTTTAGTTAGAGTCAGTGACTTTAGAGTCAGAACAATTGTCAAAATCATCTACTGTGGGCACTCATCTTATAAATCAATAAATGAAGTATAGAGAGAGGAAATTACTTGTGTAAGAAACAGCATGGAAAAGATGACAACCTATTAACAGATCCCTAAATCCTAATCTAACAGTAATTACATGATCATCTCCAATGAAATATGAGTTTCCTGAGGGCTTGGAAAAGTAGGAAAAGCCCTAGTAAAAATATCAAACCATAGATAATTATAGCTAGAAGAGAAAGTGGTTTGTTTTTTTCATTAAGGAAAATTCCCTCTATTCTTTTTAATAGATGGAAAGTAAAAGACACTTAAAAATTTAAGAAATTTCTCCTACTCTCAGATAGTTCTGGACAGTACAAGGATCAGAATGCCACCTCTTTTTTTTTTTTATGAAATGTCTTTTGTTGGATAGTGTGGAGGGCACTGCATACGGAAACCATCTTGAGCTATTTGCCATCTTGAAAAACATTAGGCTTCACTTCCTCACTGAGCGAACCGTTTCTCAGAAATCATGTAACCAACTGTTCTCCCTGAAGTGGCTGGGTTTCTAGGCAACGGGAGAGATCCACCCACATCAATGATTGGTTAATGCTGTTCTATCTCATTTGCATTTCGGGCAACGATTGGTGCCCACCAGCTGTATATAACTCACCATTTCTCCTCAATAAATGGAGGAAGAAGAAGAAGACGGAAGACTTGATCAGCACCTCATATTGTGTGTGCACGTGTTTGCCCCATCTCTCACTCCCTCCCCCAGGGAACCTGTTCGACTGTCCCGTGGGCCAGGACACTTTAGTTTGTTTTTTTGTGTTTTTGTTTTTGTTATTTTTCCTTTTCTTTAAATTTATTTTTTACATTAATTCACTATACATCATTACAACATACAAAATGAATTTTCCATCCAAAATACACTGTATATTGGCTCAATCCAGCACATCAACATATGTGTTATCAACAAATAATTTTCCATTTCTCATGTCTTGTATATTTTGCTTTTGTTTGTTTTTTTGTTTGTTTGTTTGGTTTTGGGGTTTATTTTTTCAGGGTTTTTTGGGGGTTTTTTGTTTTGTTTTGTCTGTTTGTTTTGCCATCCTTGATTCCATATCCCTCACCTTCAGTCGTGTCCTACCCTCCTCCCAAATTGACTCTGGTATCCATGGTTGCTTTCTATGCTGGTCCCACCCATTTAATTGATTTGCTAATAAACATAATTAGTCTAAATATTTGCAATAGCAAGCACAGATGATATACCTATACATGAACCCAAGTCTGACTTTAGGCATAAACCACAGTGAGTAGAATGAACATAGTATAAAGTAGTACCTAGCTAGGGATATATAGCTTACTGTAGTCTTCAAACACGCATTTTTTTTTTATTTTGATAAGAACAGTTTTAGTGGGTTTTTTTCTCCTGAAACTTTTTCTAAATTAATTTGCATTCACTCCCTCAGCATCATCACAACATACTAAATGGGGTTTCCCATCTAAAATAAACTACATAGTGGCTTAATCATGTACATTATCATCAATTATATTCCATTTCTACTTTCATATATATGTGTATATATATATATATATATTATGTATATATATGTGTGTATATATATGTGTGTGTGTATATATATATATATATATATATATATATATA
>NW_006160172.1:532548-535217 GCF_000334495.1 Tupaia belangeri chinensis
CATCTTGGGTTGGTTCTATTTGTGGTCCTCTGTATTTCTTGGGACTGAATCTTTGAGTGCCTCTCTAGGTTTGGAAAGTTTTTTTGCAGGATTTCATGGAATAGATTATCAATGCCCTTATGAGTCTCTTTGTCTTCTAGGATGCTTATTGGATGTTTGGTGGCATCTAGTATTTCTCACATATTATTCTCAAGTTTTGGGGCCATTTTCTCAGTCTTCATTGTGGATTTTTCTAGGCCAGCAATTTTCTCCTCTACATCTGAGATTCTATTTTCTGTATTATCTAGTCTGCTTTTGATACTTTCAAGGGATATTTTTACTTCCTGTATTATAGATTTCATCTCTAACAGTTCCACCTGATTCTTTTGTAGTGTGAAATTCCTTTTTTAGATCTTGCATGAATTTCTTCACCTCCTGGAACTCATTCACTCCTTTCTCCTTCCTCTTCAGCAGTTCCTTGTCTCTCTTCTCTTCCATCTCTGTTAGCTTTGTCATTATGAATGAATGTTCTGAATTCTTTATCAGATATTTCCATGATTTCCATTGAACTGTGTGTGGATGAAGAGCAGTTATCTTTTTCCCTTGGAGGGGAGGTATTTTCCTGCTTTCCCGCATTTCTTGTGGTCCTGCAGTGATTTCTAGTCACCTGGTGGATGGTCGCTTTCTTCCCAAACTTAGAAGTTCAATCTGAGCATTGAGGAGCATGCAGAAAAGGAAACAGAGAGAGAGAAACAACAGCAAGAACAGCAAAAACTAACAAACAAACAAGAAACAGAGAAAAAGAGAAAACAATAAAAACAAAGAGAAAAACTTTTAAAACTAAAAATTAATATTTAAAAAATTTTATTAAAACCCTAAAATTAAATCACAGGAGCCATGAAGGTGTCTCTTCAAGAAGGCCTCTCCTGGGTTGAAAGGGGGAGAGGGAATTATTAACAAGATAAAAGGATAGGAGGGGCCAGAAAGCCCAGAAAATGCCTCACCTTAAAAAATTCTAAAAAGCAAAAATAAAAAAATAAAAAAAAGAGAGAAGACATAGACAGGCTAGATTGCAGGAGCTGTGAAGGTGTCTGTTTAAGAGGGTCTGTTCCTTTCTGCTTCCCCATTTTGTATATTATTGAGTCAGCTTATGAAGGGTCTTTTTGGCTGGTCCTGTTGATTTTGTCAGAGGGTGGGAGTTCTACCTGAGACAGAAAGGGAAAGTGAAAGATCCCCTCCCCCCCCCGGGGAGGACAATCCCTTTGCCTCCATTTCTCCCTCCAGGATTTTGGGCACACACACACAGACACACACACACACACACACACACACACACACACTGAGCATGTTGTTCAAGCCAACGAATCCAGAACTTAAATCACACAATAGGCCATGTGGTGTTCAGCCTTTTTAACCACTACACCATTGGCAGATCCCAAGGTGGGTTGACTAGAATATTAACAGTTGGAAGTCATACAAATGTTGATTTTTTAATGTTTAATTAAATCATTGAGATAAAAATGATATGTGTATATCTACATATATATACACATATATACAGGGAAGTCTTTAAAACATTTGTGGAAAACGTGTTCGAGTTCATGGATTTTAAAGTTTTTTTTTTTTTTTGCACCAAAATAAAACTCACACTCTAATTCGATTTTCCACAAACTTTTTGAAATCTCCTTGTATTATAGAGTATTGCATTTCTGACCTGTGGCACAGAAGTTCAAGACTTTCGTTATCCATTTCCCTGTGTATAGTTCATGGCATGTCATGATCGGCCCCTGCAGAGGAAGGAAAGCTCTAGCCAAGGATTTGTCCTGGTCAATTTCCTCAGCTCACCAAGGGGATATTACCCCCACATCCACCTACCTATTAAAAGTATGTGACTCCATATTAACCAGCTACATACTGTACTCCAGGTGATTGTCAGAGAAATAACCTTGAAGTCATGTTACCCAATGTTTACTTACAGCTTAATTGGAGGGAAAAATATAATTAGTATATGAGTGATAATATTTGTGAGCTCTCAAATGGAGTAAATCATCCCAAGGGGGACACAAAATGAAATATTAGAATTTAGGAAGATAATAATAGAACTTCAACTAATAGTTCCTACTAGTTATTTATTTATTCATTCATTCATTTTTGCTAGAGGGTGCATGTACTCACCAGAGATAGAGGGTGAGAAATTACTCCCTGAGAAGTCAGCCATACTGCAATCCCTTCTCCTCCATTCTCCTCTCCAGAGAGGGAGAGAGAGAAAGAAAAGGAAAAAGAAAAA
This sequence comes from Tupaia belangeri chinensis, assembly GCF_000334495.1. Classification (NCBI taxonomy): domain Eukaryota; kingdom Metazoa; phylum Chordata; class Mammalia; order Scandentia; family Tupaiidae; genus Tupaia; species Tupaia belangeri. The sequence goes on from NW_006160172.1 coordinate 534,815, forward strand.
GAAAGAGAAAGAGAAATCATCCCTTAGGGAGGATGGGCATGCTGTATTCCCTTCTCTATTCTCAGGATTCGGGGCATGCACAAACACTCAATGTGTTTTTCTGTTTTAAAAAAATATTTATTTATTTATTTATTTATTTATTTATTTAATTTTATTTACTTTTTTTAATACATTCAGTCACATTATTTAGCTTACAAGGTGACCATTTCAATATGTGAACATTTCTCCCCAGTCCAGTTAATCAAAATATAACAACACTACTTCCCTGTCTCAACAATGCTGTCTACATATCCCTCCTCCAAATGTTTGTCCCCAGTCCCCACACCTCCACATACACATCTGGCATTCACATCCATCTCTTGTGTTTGTACATCCTTTAGCACGTCAGTTTCCGTTATAGAGT